>NW_008481892.1:0-28462 GCF_000524495.1 Plasmodium inui San Antonio 1
CCATAAAGCCTGAACCCTGAACCATAAACCCAGACCCAACCTCTGAACCCCTAATCCCGAGCCCCCCTCCTCCTGCGCCCTTCCGTCGAACTATAGACACCTAATCCTAACCCCACAAACATGATCCCCCCAACCCCTAAATGCCCCCGTCCCCTCTCGGGTGCCTCTCCTTGCTCCTGACTTGCGTACTTCAGCAGAAACGCCTTCCCTTGCTTGATCTAGGGCCTCCGTCAGCCTCGGGTAGCGGTTAACGCCCTGCCGGGCTGTTTGGGTAGTTGGTTGACCCTTTCGGCTGCGTTCCTATTGCTCCGGTCCAGGGGTTAGTTTGGGTGCTGGAGGGCTGGTTGAGTTTGCCCTGCTTGTCTTGTTGGTCCTTCAGTTCGGTTTCGCTTTTTTTAATTCCTCGTGATTCTTTAAGGCCTCCCTCCCTCTCTCCTCGGGTACCCTTTTCGGGTGCTTCTGCTTCCTCGTGTGTTCAGACATTTGCTGCTGCGTTTTTAGCTTTCCTCAACTAGATATCCTTCACTCCTTCCTCGAGACTTCGTCCTGGGTCGTCGGTTCTCCTATTGGACCTGCTTCCCACTGCTCCTTTTGGATCTTGGGGCTACAGTGCTCACTTCAAGGCTCCGTAACCAACCCTTATCACCCTCCGACCTACTGAAAATAGGCTCCTGCCTGCCCCAGAGAAGATCCTCCAATACGCGTATGCCCCAACCCCCAACCCGACACCCACTATCCCCACTGCCGCACCTACCTTCGCCCCATTGTCAGATTCCCCGCTGGATTGATGTTCTCCGGGTTGTGTCGCCCCTGGGGTGTTGGTGTCTTTTTTGTTTTGGGGTGCTTGACTTTCGGGTGTTGGTCTGTTTACCTGAAGCTCCCCAGCCCCCCTCTCGGGGGTGTCTTTCATGTGGTGACTTCGCTCGGCCGAGATTTGTTCGACGTGTTGTGTTGAGGGGGCTTGTGGCTTTGACTCTTCGGCTTTTGGGAGGGTGTCCTCTTGTCGTTGTTGTGGTTGTGGGGCAGCGTCTGTTTTGCCTGTTGTGTGCCCCAAGTCTGGTGCTTGGGTTGTGGTTGCGGGTTCAGGGGGCTGCATCAGCACAGCCTCTGACTCTTGGGGTTCTGCTGGGGGTGGAGGAGGTGGGTGCTGACTCGTTGGCGATTCAGGAGATTTTCTTGCCCCTGTGTTGGGCCTGCGAGGGGCTTTGCCTGCTTCCTTGATTTGGTTGTTGCTTGGAGACTGTGAAGCCATCAGATATCTTCCCATGTCGTCTCCACCTATACTGAGCCTGCCGGAGCCTTCGCTTTTTGGGGTCCAGAGTTTTCTCTTTTCTTCGTAAATCCACTGTTTGGCTTCGGGAATGGATTCTGGCCCCCTCCGTAACCAACCACTCAGATCATAACTATGACAATCTGGACAACACTTCCTCATAGCCATATAGACACTCAATAATAACGAAAATGCTGCTCCCGAACACTTTTCACGGTTATTAGATGTGTTGCATTGCCTTTTCTGATAGTCCCACTTCCATTGATCGGTTTGATAAAATCTCTGCCAATCGTCTGCCTTTACCTCCAATTTCTCGTTATACTTCGCGCATACCTTGTCATACTGCTTTGGGTCCCACTCCCCTCGACCTCTTCTGGTTTGCCTTCGAAAGCCGAGCAATATACATACTATCATCATTAAGGCTATCTGTGTATTATTATTGTCGTTCCATCCAGCATCTTGATTCTTGTTCAAATATCCTGCCCAGTGATCTCTCGTCCAAAAGGTGACTTCGTTGTTCTCTTTATTTGCCTCTGAATGCTTTGCCACTTCCATCAACTTATTCATGATACATGTCAATAAGTCACTCCAGGTCACCGACTGCTTTCCCGAGTTTGTTCCACTCTTTAATCCTGTGCTCCGCGTATCTACTAGTTTCTGGAATTTTCCCCATCCCCCTTTGTTGTTGTCGTTCAGATCCCCCGTCCAGTTGTTCAATCCTAACATAGCTCCTTCTCTTCTTCCAATTGCGTGCTTGAGACAGAACTTCCCAGTCCTGTCCCCTCCCCCGCAGTTGGTGGTATACACGTTCTCTACTCCTTCTGCCACCCCATCGGTTGCCAAGGAGTCCAATTCCCACTTCACCCTTGGGGCTGGCATTGTTCCTTTAATTTTCTGGGGCTCCCTCTCTGATAATCCAGTCCTTCTCTAGGATCTTTACCTTCCTCTTAGCCGCCTTAAGTTTTGTTCAGACTTCAGCTGTCCTTTGACCTTTATTGGTTCTATTGGAGTTTTTATACTTGATATACCCTGTCACCTTTTCCGTTGCCTTCGCCTGTATTTTCCGGTGGTTATTGGTCTCCTCTTAAGGGATTCCCTGAAGTTCTGTTCCATGTTTCTTTATTTCTGGGGGGAATCTCTGCCTTGTCATATTTCCTGACTTTTCCCGGCGGTTAGCCAGAATTCTTCTCTATATTTAGCTTTTTCTGCTCATTCTGTTATTCTCTTCCTCTCAGGACCTCCTGGGGAGAGCTCCTTGGTCCTGACTTCGGACCCGCTTTCTCGACTTGTTGGGGGATCGTCCCCCTTCTCCGGTGTGGGTCAGGTCTCTCTCCTCTCCTACTCTATATCATGCCTCCGATTCCTTCGCTGTTGGGTTTTTGCCTCTGATTGGTCTGTTGTTGGATATCTGCCCGGGTGTTCCTGTCTTGCCAGTCAGTCCCTTAATTTGGAGATTCCTGTTTCTCGTGTCCAGCACTACCTCCCGGTGGTCTGGAGTTGTTTTCTATTCTTAATCCTAGAATTAGGTGCTCTGTTCGGGGTTTGGATCATTGGTCAGGAGGTTGTGCTTGCGTTCTGCTATTCCGAACTCCTCTCTTCTCCTGCGTGAGGCTCTCCTCTTGGACTGATATCTTAATTGGAATCATGTTCTTCTTTAGCCAGCCTTGGTTGCATTTGTATCTGAGTCCTGGAGACGTGCTTCTATTGCCTCCTTCTTGTCGTCCTATCTCCAGGTCCTCAGTCCTTTTGGATTTTCGCGTTTTTCTCTTTCTTAGACGCCTAATATACTTGTTCCTTGACTCCTTATTGGGCTGCCCTTCCCTTCCTTTGATCATCTGTTCTAGTGTGTGCTTTCCTCTAGTTTGCTATGTTGATTCGTCCTTATTAGCTCCCTGTTTCTTCTGAATCTGCGTTATGATTCCCATCTTGGCTCCTCCTCGGAACACTCCTGTGCCTCGGGGGCTTCACAGTCGGTTGATTCTTTCGCTTCCTTTAGTCGTCACCCGTTGCCATGGGATCGTTCTTACTCTGCTTCTCCTTGTTTTATCTCAGCCGCTCCCTGGTATCTTTTTCGACTGTAATTGCTAAACGCTTTCTTTTATCGTGCCTGGCTGAGACAGTTCCTGTTGTTGGCGTCTTTTGCTCCTTCCTTAATTCCTTGTCGATTTTCTTCAGCTGCCCCCTCGGTCCCTCATCCCGTGCTCTGAGTCTCTGGCTCACAAATGTATCTTCTCCTTCTGCTTCTTCTCAGAAGAACCCCTCCCGTGTCTGACGTGCCTATTCTGTCCTTTTTCCTTGGAGATCGCTCACCCTTACAGCTTGGGCTTCTGTTTCTTCTCTTTCCTTCGTCTTTGCGTTGGCCGCCTCTTCCCTTCTTTCTTTAAGTGCTTCCGGGTCCAGCGGTGGGCTACTGTCTCGGCTCCCTCGAGCCTATAGGATTACCATCTCCTTCGATTTTCGTTGACGTCCGAGTGGTCCTTCCTCTCTTGCTGCTAGAATTTCTTCCCCTTTTGGATTACCTCTTTATCTCCCCCTTCCTAGATACTTCTTATATTTGCCCCTGCTGGTTTTGACAGTTAGGTGACAAGCCCTTCCCCTGTCTCCTGATGAGCTTGATCCATGCCTCCTCTAACTCGATCTGTTGTTTGCGGGGCCTATAATATCATTTAGCTCCTGTCTGATTGGGTGTTGGGATGGCTTCGATGCTTGCCGTTTGGGCGGTTGCTCTCCTGGACTCATCCAATTTTCTTTGACTTTCTACACCGCAAATGGAATTCTTGGAATCCTGGAGGATCTGGCGGATAGTCCTTATTTCCCTAGTCTCTGTGTCCTTTTTTGACGTTTGTTGCCCCTGCTTTGGGCTCAGGGAGTCTTCACCTGAGTCATGATCTCTATTTACCCTTATCGTCCTCCTTCCTTTCCTTCAGCTGTTGGTTGTCCGTTGGCCTTGGCTCTGGAACCGCCTTTCGGCCCCTGTGATGTGGCTTCACCTGACTTTTCCCTTTCTTAAGGCATAAGTAACTCGGTCCCTAATTTGTCTAACTCTTTCTAGCCCCTTGTTTATTAGTTGATGGTGCCCCTTCCTTTTCCCCTAATTGGGCTTAGAAGTGGGGCGCAAGGTTTGCATCGATGGGATTTCCTGTTTAGTCCGCTCCTTGCGGTAACGTTTGGATTTGTTTCACCCTATTAGGTCATCCTATAGTGAGGTTGGCTTGTTCTTGCGGGTTTAGTTAATCAGCCTCCTTTTTTCCAATTGGCTCACAACTTTATTCCCTCGTCCTTCTGGGTGGAGAGCCGGGTTGCTTTCGTTATCCGCCCTTGTGATTATTGGGGAGGCTGATTTTTTCTCCCTAACCTTTTGGTATGTCCTATAGTTGTTATCCTTTGGTTTTTGAGTGAACTGTCTTGCTCAGTACTGTTATCGGGTCTGACTTAGTCATGCCATTCGGATTCCTTTATCTTGGCTCCCTTTGGATTTATGGTGGTTTTTCTTTTGGTTCGGAACTTCTGTGTTGTTGGTTCGGCTACGGCTATCTGGACTCCAATTTCTGTTGTTTGCTTTTCTTTACTTTCTTCCTTCGTTCCAGATTTCTGGGCCCTACTCGGCTTCTCAACAGACCTCTTCTGATTTATATTGGCTCGTTGGGTGTACTTTCTTGTTAAAGTAATCTTCTTTTGCATCCGGACCAGTGATCCCCTCGTTGACTGTTTCTGCCGTCCACCTCTTATTCGGAGTTCCGTAGCTGGTTGTTATTAGCTGTGTCTTCGGTATCTAGAGGGCTTTTATTTCTGAAGGTTTTCTCTCTGTTCCTTTTTTTTCTCCTCCTATATTTTTGGAGCTGGAGTCTACATTTTTTCATGTCATCGTTTCCTGGTTTCGTATAGTTATGGACTGTTTCCGTGGGGGTGCCTCCCTCCTTTAATGCCTACCTGCATTTGGAATTTGTCCTTCTGATTGTTCGGAATACTTGATTCCTGTTTGTGGCCGGAGGCTTGTTCTTCTTATTCTGGGTCAGTCCAGTACTAGTTGTGGGGGATCTATTCGGTTTAGATTCTGGCTTCTGTTTCATTGACTTCTTACGTCGATGAACTTCCTAGTTTTTGTTTTGATCACCTTTGACTTTTAATTTTTTCGGAGGACACTTACACAAACCCCTCGTTAGTGGGAGTTTGCTTCTTTGGCGGTCTCTTTCCATTTCTTCTGATTTTTCCTGTGTTGGCTCCTCCTTTGTTCTGTTTTTTTTTATTCTCTACTCACTTTGGTAGTCGTCGTCGGACTTCTCCTATGTGGCCAGTTGGCGGGAGTTTCTTGCCTCGCACTGTCTTTTTGGTTCTTGACTTACGCAATTTTTTCCCAATTTATTTTTTTGTGAGCACCTCCAGGCTTCGACTGAGATCAGGATTGCTTTGTTTTTGAACTTTTAAGATTTTGCCCTAGTGGGGTTCCTATCTTTTGTCGGCGTGTCCTGGATCTATAAGCGGTCCCCTGTTGTTCATTTGGTTATTTCGCTGGTGTGTCTCGCTTGCGGATGTTTGATTTAATTTTTTGCTTTCTGTTTCTCCTTGTATCATGTAATTTCCAATCCTTTGGGGGCTTCTACTGTTATTAGCAGATTTTTCCTTGTTATCCTAATGGAGGGGTTTCCTGTTTGGGTTTTAGTTGTTTGATATTCCTTCTTTCTGGTTGTTCCTTCCTCAGTCTTGGGTTTGTTGCTCATCAGGATTTCCGGTTTGGCTGCCGTCCCCCTTTAGCTGCTTCCGCGATTTGGTTGGATTTTGTTGATTTCTTCGGGTACATCAGCGTCTAAATTGGGATTAGTTGTTGGGTCTTGTTCCTTCTGGTTGGTTTGACTTGTTTGGTCTCTAATCTCATTTTTCAGTGAGTTCTTTCCTGTCGGATGATTGGTGTGGGTCTTGGTTCTATCTTGATTTTTCCTTGGGACCTATTTTCTGAAGTTAGTTGCATGGATCCAACTCTTAAAGAGGAGATTTTCTAGGCTAAAGACTCTTCTGTTGTTGAAGTTCCGCCAGTTTTAAATTTTCCTGATCAGCCCTCTTGTTTGACATGGGTGTCTGCCTCTTATTTGGTTTCTGGCGCCATCCTGCCGGTTGGGGTTTCTGGGCTGTTTGCTTTTTCTGGAGGTTGGTGGGTTGTCTTAGTTGTAGATGCGTCTTACTTGGAGGGTTGGGGGTGTGCTGTGGGGATATTTAACGTATTTTTGATTTTTCCCTTCCCTGATTGTGCTCTTTCTGCTGTGGCTGCTGGAGGATTTTGTTCTTTTCCTGCTTCCTCTTTGATTTAATTTCTGGGGTCTGTTGTGGTGGTCCATCGGATGTCCTGTCGAGTTCTGAGCTCTCACACCTACTCAGGTTTTTCCCAGGTTGGGGTTATGTTTAGGACGTTCGGCGAGAGATTTATTTCAGCTTAGGGAAATTCTTTGGGCTTAATCTATTCGGGGTTCTTCGTGGGGAAAGTTGGATTTTATCAGGATCGGAAGATGACGGCTGTATTTGGTATTTCTTTCTTCTGTCCTAATTGTTCCCGGTTTGTTCTTGTGGCTGTTATTTCTTCTTGTGACTCTTCGTGTTTGTGGTGTCGGGGGGTTCCAGGTTGTCATGTTGGTTGGAGTTTTTCTACTGAGGTGTTCATCTCGGGATTAATTTTCTTCTTGTGGTATTGTTCGCTTCTTGGATTTGAATCTGGTAAGTTTCTTTTTCGGTCGTATTACCGTTCTTCTGGGGGGTTAAGCTGGGTTGCTGCGGTTTCGTTGCTAGATTTACCCCGGATGGGTGGTTTCTTGGGCTTGAGAGTTCATTTCTCCTTTTTTGGATATGTTATTATATGGAATTGCTCGTGAGTTAATTGTTCCTCTTCTTGTGATCTTATTGAGTTGTTGGTTCCTTTAAATGTACTTCCTGAGAATGGATTTAGATCTGTTGGCGTCGAACTTGTTTGTTTCGCATATTTTAGTGGAGGACGCCTCAGTCTCCTTCTTGGGGGTGGTGGCGGGAGCCTCCGGTTGTTTCAATTTTGGAGGGAGCTGTATTTAAATTGAGCTGTGGCTGCGGGGGGATTCGGTTGGCTTCATTTGTGATCCCCTTTGGGCGCCCTTGTGGGATTTATTTTTAGGTTGGGGATGGATGCTTTGTACTAGGGTGCCGGTTTGACTTTAAATGGAGATGGGGTTCATATTAATAGATTTTTTTTGGAGCTTTCTTGGTGTGGTGTTCGGTTGCGTCGGACGTTTCTTTGGGTGTCCTTACTCTCTCGTGTTTGGTTGTCAGATCTCTTGTTTCTCCTTGAGGTTTTTGAGCAGGCCTTTTTGGTTGGGAGATTATTTGCTCTATTCTCATGATTTGTTTGTCGGGCTTGGTGTCCCGTTACTTGTTGTCCTTGCATCGTTGATTGGGGGAAACTCTAGAGTTTTTTCTGTTTAGCTTAGTCCTCACATTGGATTTTGGCTGTCTGGGGATGTGGTAGGGATTGGGGTGGTGTTTTTGATTGTTGGGGGAGGTCAGATTCTGTCGGTTGTTCTTGGGTTTTAATTTGGTCCCTTCGTTTCTTCGTAGCCTTGATCTTTAGTCTCCAACTGCCCATCTCTACCGTTTCATGCCCTTTTGGCTGGTTCAGTTCTATCCTTCCATCCATTTTTAACTTTGGGGTCGTTGGTTAAGATTGGTGGCATCTTTTGCTGTCTTTGTTTTGGATTTATTTTAGTTCTTTTTGCTTGTTTGTTCCTTTTTTGGTTGTACTTTTGTCAAGTTGGATTGTGCTGTTGGGGTGTCTTGTAGCCTGTGTTCTTGTTGGGGGCTCATTGGATTTGTCTGGGGGGACTTTGCGGTTGGGGATATATTTGGGCTCTCCGTTTGGATTGGTTGGCTGCTTATTTTTCCCGTGATCACTTTATTTTTTATTGCTCGTTATTTGCCGGTTGGTTTTGTATTTTCCTCTTTTTTTTTATTTGATGTTTCTTCGGCTTGTGTCAGACTCGGTTGGGAGTTTTGGGCTGCTCTGCTTATGTTTCTGGAGGAATTCTTGTCGGTAATCGTCGATCCCTGGATGTCCTTGATATTATTTCATCCTGAACTTCATCTGGGTAATTAGTTTCTTCTAAGGGTGACCTTCTGATATAGGGAGGCCTCTTTCTCGGAGGCCCTTGTTGGGATTGAGTTGTATCCTTCGGTTGCTAATTGGTTTGGTTTTTTGGTTACTTAATATATCTTCTGCTCATATATTCTCCCTTAGAGAACTAAATAGTCCGGTTGGTCTCATGTCGTGAGAAGAACCTCCAGGTGGTTCTCCTGTCCTACCCTAGAAGCACATTTTGGGGGGGAGGGGTTTGGTTGGAGTTTGTTTTTCTTCTGGTCTGTGATTTCTTGATTGTCTATTTTTTTTTTTTGTGTTTACTTAACCACTCGGGGACCTAGTACGATAACTCGGAGAATTTCATATTACCCTTTTGATTGAGAATTAAATTGGTTTTTTGATTCAGTTGACTCAGAATTTGTGTGAGAAAGAGGAACATTTTTGGAATAATCTCTAGATTCTTTCATAAATTTGTGTATTTGATTTTTCCTTTTGAGATTTTCCGATTATTCCTTAGATTCTAGATGTAATAGGTTCTTGGACGGATTCAGTTTCTTATCTTAAGTTGGGATGAGGAGTTTTCATTGTTTTTGATACTCATGTCCTGGAATTATTGGGGTTTATATTCGGTTTTTCGGTTCCTTCTTCTTCTGTTTTTAGTTGGTTTTGATTTATTCAGCGGCTGGGAGCATTTCTTTTCTTTTGGTTTTGGGGAGGGTGGATCGACAGTTGGAGTTGGGGGGGGGCTGTTTTAGCTCTTTCATGTCTTAGGAGATTATTATTTGGGATACTATTGGTATATTTTGATTGAATTGTCATTTCTGAACTGATTGGATCTGTTTGAATTTCGAGTTAGTGCCCTGCAGACTTTCCTTTTCTTTGGGGAGGGTTATTGAGTCTTTGTTAGTTGTGGCTTCGCTTTGGATTTCTATGGTTCCAGTTTTCATCAATATCATTAGGTTTTCTATAGGATCACCCTAATTTTTGAATGTTTTTGGGGTTGTTTAAGATTCTTGTAATTATAAGACTTATTAATTTATAGGACTGAGTTGATATTTGGAGACAGCACTTAATGATTCTTGACATAAGGCTTCGCATTTTTCACTAGTTTGCTGATTCGTTAATTGATTTTACACTTTAACCCTTTGACGTGGGTACTAATGAAATTGAGGAGATACTAGATCTTCCTTTTCCATGACTTTCCTGATATACGAGACTCTCTAATTTCCTATTTTGCCTATAGTTATATTTGGAGAATAGACTTTGTTTTTAGGATTTACCAGGGTTGATATCTATTTAGAGTTATGATCTCAATATATGCCTTAGAGTTGATTTATAGACTAAATTGCTTTGCTCATAGGATAGGATCTGTTCGGAATTTTCCTATTAGATTTATGATTATTCCCCCTACTTTAATAGTATTCAAGTTATAGCTTCTTTGGGGCAAGTTTTGCCTTTGTGTTTTGGGAAAGGTACAAGATTGAGACGTCATTTAAAGTTTTATTGTTGTTTCCCCATTAGTTCTGAGTTGTTTTGCTGGTTTTTTCTGGTTCACTGCACCATAAAATAGTACATTTGATATATTTATACTTCCTACAAGAGAGTACAGAAATTCATCCGTATGGTTAATACACAGATTCGTCAAATCCTCGTTATCTTGTAGAGATTTGTAATTATTGATGAGAGGAATTTTTGAGATATTAAAGCTAAATAGGGAGCATTATTTTTCACTAAATATTTCTTCTTAGATTATGTCACTGGAGACGCTTTATTGGGAATTTTGGACATTATAGGCATCAGGGACATGGGTTCTTTTGTGGTAATTAGATTTTGAAAGCATATTTTTACTCTTATTGAGGCTTGTATGAGTCATTTACTTATGCTCGCTATAGATGTGAATTGTTGCAGGAGAAATAATCCATAGGGGTTTACTGCTTTTATATAATAGAGCTCTCAATCCCACCTTTTTCATATAGAAATGTTGCTTGTACAGGAAAAGAATCTGTACAGAATTAGGTGATTCATATATGATTTCTTCATTTCGTTTTGTTTGTTTAAGACTGTAGCCCCTGTTAAATAAAATATCCCCAAAGGATGAGAACCCTGCATAAGATGAATTAGAAGGGATTTGTACAGTACAGGGAAAAGGACGTAGGTCATATTAGAAGGGCTTATACATGTGATTTTCAGGTTATTCATACAGTTCACACGATTTCAATTTTGTTAAATGAATATCGTCAGTAGGATACTGTTTCACAGACTTCAGTTTTCTACACTGTCCCAATATTTATCAAATGATTCGACCATAAATTTTAAATTATGAAGGATTCAAATAACAGAACCCTTGTGCTCACTGTACATTACTGATAAAGATCCTTTGGGTTAGTGAACTCTGTTAATATACAAGTATTCTTGCTATCTTCTAGCCTCTTGCACAATAGTACAGACGCAATATGTGTATTGTTTGTACATAAGGAGACCTATGCCGCGAAAGTGTCCCTCATAGTGCAGCATGTAACACTTCAATTAACGGTATCTCATAATGATTGTTATGCCCGAAACACTATCGTACACTAACAAATATGAAACTCAGAGATTAAGACAGGAACGGAAGGTAACCCGAGAACCTTATGTTAATTCATACATACTACTCATATTATGGGTATGAAAAGAACGATTAGGGCTTTATCAAGATTACACGCAATAATAGTACACGGCCTCCTCGATATTCAAAAGAGAGCGCACAGGCCTAATATGAACACTACATATCTGAATAATCTGCAGGATTCATACGTAATACATCCCTTGAATTTTTTCTATGGGGACAGTACCCTTAAGTAATATTGGATCCAGTCATTCTATATGGGTGTATTATACAATTTACTGTCTTGTAAATCATAATGAGAAAAGACAGATTTTTTACATGAACAAAGAGACTTCTTCGAATATTTATTCTAGACCCCCCTCCCTTCTAAAATAGCCCATAGATTTGTTGTTATTTAAGGGCTTTCCTTCGTGGAAATATAATATTGATATATTCTATGTGTATACATATCCCTTATACAGGCTTATATATTTAGGTAGAAAAGACATAGTTCATAATTTAGGAATTATCCATTTAGGTAGATGTTATTGAGAAACGAGGACTACATTTAACATGTTGTCTACATAGGTTTCTAAGGTTTCACGAGGAAAACGAGATAATACATTACCAGAAGTAATTTAAAATTACACATTTCAAGTTACAACCCGCACCATATATAAAAGCATCCACAGAGGTACCTAGTCATATACGCACAATAATGGGGATTTATCATGGCCACACGATAGATTTAATATATTCCGTAATGTTTATTCGCTTATTATGTTTTACGCTATTTCGTTACAGACAGTACGTCAGCATAATTTAACTTGTTCCTTGATCTTTATCATACGAAGCACTGATAAGTGGTACCTGATCCCCTCTAAAGAAAATGATCGCATTAGTAATTAAAATAACAGGGCACGAAAAATTATACATAGATCATTATCTCATATTTGTCCCACTCTAATATTGCAAACACACTATATCGTTACCTATCATTGTATAATACTGTGAATAATACACCTATCACATTTCTTCCGTATATATGCTTGGAATATTGTATTTGGCAGTCACCATGAGCACTATTAATATGGGCCCAAATTTTGTTATTTCATGGACTTCTTGGTACATCCTCTTACTGAACGTCCACAATATTTATTTATGTTATTACAGAGAAGTTTCTATCCGAATGTTTTTTCTCATCCTGACATAATAATTTTTCTGAAAGTGGACACATCTATATAGACGATTGGAAAAGAGAGAAATGAAACCCTTAAGATAGATTCAGAATAAACATATTTATAAATCAGAGGAACCTATACTAACGAAACCAACATATATGTTAAATTGTATGCTTCTATCAATCTCCATGTCCTTTTTCTTTTAGGAGTCCAGAATAAGTTACGGAAAATTTCTTTACATGGACGATTCATGTTTCGTCTGAGCATTAGTCCCAAAGCATGAATTTGAAGAGTAATATAGCATTAAAATAGATCACGGTCTCAGTAAATGCAGATTCTTACTCGTGTCGTAGGGAATCGTTATATTTTTTATTACTTTAAAAATTTCTCTGTCCCCAGAAGGCTGCTTTTAAAAATATTTACAATGATTGAAAATTCTCGCCTTTAAATAATTAATTCCTTAGATTTCCCTCAATCATAATTCTCTCTGGGGCCGATTGTGAATACAAGACTATATCCGCCTGTATTTTATGTTATCCTAACTTCATGTTATAATTTTCTCGTAATGAAATGCACCCTTCGGCGAAAGTTGTAGGTGTATTCTACAGTCTCTTTGTTTTTGTAAACGTCAATTGTTATATTGTAAACTCCGTGTATGAATCAGAATTCGAAACATGAAATAAAAGATAATATCAACATATAAAAATTCGAAAGGTAGGTTTAAAGTGAATATGATATTTACCCCCTTCCTCTAATATAATCGGTATCTCAAAATAGGAACTATCTTGTCCAAGTAGCATTCAGAATTAAATTAAAAGTGGTTTAACTCTTCCACATTCCCCAGGAAGGCATTCTGCTTAGTTGGTCCTTCTCGAGTGCACTGGAATTTACAGAAGCAGCTTCTTATTATGCCTAGTGTACTATGACTTATTGTGAATTCTTCTAATTGGGACGTCTAGAAATTATTTTAATTAATTCCACATTATTCTGGCTCGTTAAATATAAGATACTGAAAAGTTACTTCCTTCATTTTTTTTCTTTTTTCTTTTTTTTTCCTTTTTTTTTTCTTTTGTTTTTTTGTAAATTCCAAACTTTTTCTAAGAAATGCTATCTCTTGCAGGTAGCGTACAACATATTAATCCTATAAAATACAAAAACTCTTGAAGAAAAATGAGACAATAAATTCTCCGAGTATCATTTGCAGAAAATATTTATATAACAAAATCTTCCGTTGCTTCACTGATATTTTCAGAATCGGAAGCTTATACAATATGAAAGGACACAGCAGAGGCACTTACTTTTTTAATTTGCTTATGTTGGCCCCTCTAGCAATGTCATGCCTTTATTCCAGAGAAGTACTCATCTAACAGTTACATTCAGTATGTTATACTCTATTATTCTCTACGATTTGAACTTGTTCAGAAGTCTATTCCATGATGAGAATTGAATTAATATGTCAATAATTCTATCCTTTTCCATATTCATATTTTCACCAAAATTCTTAGAGAACTACCCTCTCCGGTGAAGCAGAGGGAAAGTGCCTGAACCCCAGTATAGTATTAACCTCAAGAACTAGCCGATTGCTCAGGGGAGAAGATGACCTGGCTTCCCAGCATAAATACGATCCCCTAAAACACAAAATTATGAAGATAGCAAACGATTCTGATTGCACTCCCGAAAGGAGATTAAATTCCCTGTTGCAAGAGAATGAATTCAACACACAATTCAATACAACTAAGTCCACTAAAAGTGTTCAAAGGTTGGACAATTCTTATGATTCCAATGAAACATTTCCTAATTATGATAATTTTGCTGATTCATGTGGAATTATTGATAATAGTGACGAATCATTTGTTGAAATTAACTATCATGATGAACATGTTGAAGTCCATAATAGTGACTCTACTATCTACAGCGAAGTACAATCATATAATCCTGTAGAAGACACATCACCTACGATCTATAGCTATAGACACAGAAAAAAATCTATCTTCTCAAGTTTATTTAAATTACTGAAAGAAGTAGATGCGGAATATGAAAGGGCAATATACAATACACTGAAGAATAATGTACCTCATTATATTCAAGGTATCCTAGGTCCTAATATATCACAGAGAACAATAGAGATTATTAAGATCCTTACAATTTTTTTCCCTGTGTTACTACGGCTCTCAGTAATATACACTTCAGTCGTATTAAATATGTTTGCAGTGGTTACCGTAATAGGAACACTTATTAGTATACCATTTCTTCCTTTCCTCCCGTTAGTCCTGTACATTTTTTACAAATACGATAATTGCAAATACTTGACTGTATTATTTTAATCATGTATATTCTCAGGAAAACGTCATCTAGGATGAGAAATATAGAAAGAATGTCCATAAACCTTCGTAGCTAATGCACCCTCCTCTATAACCTACATACACATTTCCCCTTTCAAACTTCCAGGAATATGGACTACCGGTATATATATCCGTCGGATCTGTAAAAACTCTTCATTTTTAAGTAGTCCCCGCTTCCCAACTACTTCTCTCCTCTAGGGGTTGGTATTCTTCCCCTCATATATTTACCACTCGCATATTAATCTGTTTCGTATCCTATTAATTCTGTACGAGCTGTATTAAAAATAATGCTTTTAAACAGCATGTTCCACTTTATCCCTCTGATTACTCTGTATTGTGCATATATGTCTTTAAAAAGTTTCAATACTTAAAATTCTTAATTTCTGACATATCCACTATGATTAAATCATTTAGAACATTTTCTTGTTCTAAAAACGTTCATTTGGTTACCAGTGGCCAGACTGTATCCATTAATTAAATTTAGTGGTTAGTATTTGAGATAAGGAATCTGTTCACTAGTCACTAACGCCTATCAATGTACGGAGGCAGTACGTATGGGAATTGTGACGTTCTATAAATGGATATATATATCTTTAAATTTCTACACTTTCATATATTGATTAATTCCCTTTCAATTATATGAAGAACTTCAGTTTCTCCATTTCAATATCAGTTATATGATTATATAAAATAGAATAGTTGAAGTTACTATATGTCCACATATAATTGTACAGGGCACAAAAGGAAGCCTTCATGAAATACTTCGCCGCAGTCCTGTCCATCACGCTATTGGGGTTGCGGCAAACTTAACATATATGAAGAACATTCTACATGACGCTACTTTACTTTTGTTTTTCATTTTCTCCCGGATGAACATAGCTACTGTTTGGTTTTTATAAATGAAATTTGTAAGACCACTCTAATTTTTGAGATCTCATAGTGATTGGTTCCATTTACATTGACGAAGGGTATGGCTTCTTGTATGATTTTCGTTCTCTGTTGTATTCGTTTATTCCTTCATTCATCTGCTTGGGTCAACAGGCGTTTCCTGCTTCCCTTTTCTGAGTGAAACGCGCTGCTTTTTGGGTTTCCTGGAAATGGAATATTGTATTTATCAGTTTCAACATAAGCTGTTAGCTGTGTCTCCTGTTATTCGTGAAGGGGGAGTTGTTGCTAAAAAGACAGTTGATGATTCGTTATTAGAAATGAATTTCACATTTTGTTTACTTATCGCTAGTATAACCTAATTTGTAAAAGTATGAATGTAAATTATTCTGCGGTATACCGTGGCCAACATTAGTAGCTGTCCTTTGTGGGTATTTGTCCAGCATGATCTATTAGAAGATAAGGGAAAATTATATTCCCTCTGTTTCTCATTATAATGAGATTATCATTTAATCCGAATACCTGGCACGTGATTCATAAATTTATGCTTGTTTATTAAGGGCTGTTGGGGGAGGCAACTTTTTCACTTGAATATAGGGGTATCCGATATTACACCTCTTTCTTCTCTTATTAAGATTTTATATTTGGTTCATAATTACTCATGGGGACACATAAATCTTCGATGAAGGCTGAAGAATATAATATTTCATCTCATCACTCGCTCATATTAATCTGAGTCACTCCTAACAGGTAGGTTGTTTTGTCCCTTCCCCAATTCAAACGGCTTAGAAAAAACGGAGCCCATGTAAGATTCGACTTTGTTTTTCCTTTTCCTGAATATAATATTCAGAACAATTAGAACTCATTCGTACATATACACAAATTCTTGCACTACCTCTCGTCCCTACAACCTGGGGCATTTAACACATTAATGTATAATGTGTTTCATTTTCCCTCTGTCCATGAAATTGCTCATATGTCTCATCTGTGTGGCTCTAACTGGACATAAACTGTGAAGAGATGTTATAGAAAACTTATAAAAGAAACAAGGGGGAAATTTAAATGGCTTACATGCGTCTATAATGCCGAAAAAATTGATCTGCAGGCAATTTGAGAAAGAACTTTCTATTTGGTACTTTTGTTTTCTCTATAAAGCCCCATTCTTGTAAGTAAAGGAAGGGATAGAAAAAGAAACATTCAGCACAACTTGTTGTTTTCTTGTTCTTTTTTTGGCTTTTTCCTTTCCTATTCGCTCAACCAACGGTACTTTGCGGGAATTTAAGGCATCCGCAATACTTTTATATATACTCCGCAAAATATTGTTCCCCTTATTTCCAATTGTTTACAAAAAAAAGAAAGTGCAATTTTGTTAATTGCAAAAGCTACTAATGCTAATACACACTTTAAAAAAAAACCTCGCGCGGTCTAATATTTTTGGTGTTACTTTTCAGTTGAAATATTTTCCGGATAAGTTTACTGCTAGAATTGCAACCTTAGCGTACAGTTCAAAACGTGTTCATATACTAAAGCAGTGTTAGCCCTGTCTATTTTATTTATCCTGAAAAATTAAACATAATGCGCGAAAAATAGCATAGCTTGGTAAAAATATCGCCAACATATATATTTGAGGCCAACTCTACAGCATGATTTCGGACTCTAAACAATCTTGGAACTCATCAGGAAATTGAGTAAAAACAATATCACATAAACTTTATACATAGCCACACCACTATTGCACCTATTTCTTCATGACATCTCTGCAGTGTCTGGATCTTTCCTTTCATAAGACAATATTTATTTATTACATGATGTTTCAGAACATGCACACATTATCGGTGAGGATATCAAGGATGGCAAGGTTATGTAAAACGAAGAGGTCAATACAATAAACAATGTAATATAGGGAAAATTACTAGTTCTGAATATTCACCTTTAACCTATATTATGAGTGATCGCATTCAACACCGGGATTTCCTTGCGAGATATATAAAAACAGATTTCCTACCATTCTGAATAATAATAATAAAGGGAAGGATCACGATAATAACACAAGCATCAAACGTGTTCATTCAAACAATATGCTAGGTGATCTAACACACTACTTCATAAATGTTTTATCACAACTTTCACCCCCCAAGGAAACCCAAGAGACATGTGTTATTTAACTATGTAGAGTTCTTTGACCACCCATTTCACCCTGCCTACATGTTCTGGTTTCCTTGTGAATCCTCACTATTCATACAAAACAATAAGGAAAGATCTAATGAGAACCGTAGGACTTGTGTGCATACTGTTGGGACAGGAATGTGTATAGGTGGTTCACACTGGAAATTCCAATGCGAAAAATGCTGTACCCGAAATTCATTACTTTGGGTCAAGGGAACATATTGCTTGCATACGCTATATACTCCTATTTCGAATGAAAATCTTATACAAACACCAACTATTGATACATTTTCATCGAAATCAGACTCTACTACATGTTCTTCCCCTGACAATCTCTTTCAACGCCCAGGTTATTATTCAAAACTTCCGTGAAATCTTGCCACCCCAAATGAGAGGACGTCACCCATGGAAAAATTGTCAGAGCACCGGTGAGGATTCTGAAATATTTAAGTGCACATCTGAAACGTGGTAGCTCCGTCAGGAATCAAATTCCGCAGCAGATAGGAATGCATCAATATCAACTTCTACTGCAGTTCTCAGTGTTGAAAGCAATGAGACCGGGTAAACACACGGAGAATATAAATGTAAAATAAGTAAAGATTAGGAAGGCGTACTTAAGGTCCGAACTATTCAATTTCCTGATATTGTACGTGCAGATTGAAGGCCTCCTGCATCGGATCCCCCAGCCGCGAATTTTACCGAACGGGCATAACCACCAATTCTTTCCGTCAGTAGGGGCAGTCTTTATTATCCACCTCCATCTGTCCTTTACCTATCAGTTTATGCAAATCTGTCACAACCCACCACACATAAATTCTGCGCTGTGGGGACTACATAATGTCCTTAAGTGCTACGGATGCTCCCCCCTTTGTCCTTATGCTTACGACTTTTGGGACAGGGAACTGGCAATCCTAACGAAACCCCACACGCGGGGTAGCCCCACAAACACGATATAATGATGCCATTGCCTTTATTGAGGTGTTATTTATTATCTTAACAGTCCGGGGTTTCATCATAGATGTTATCCTTCTTATGGGTGTATAGATATATGTATATATATAGGCACTGGGAAAGTAGCATTTAGTGCACTGTCGTTAGTATTTACGGGTCGCCGCGGAACCAAACCTAACCCTCTGTGCCCCTTCGTTCCCCTATCACAGTAGACGCCTCTAAAAGGGGCGTTTCCCCCAAAATACAGAAAGCGCACATCTGGAAGAAGGATACACGTACAGACAGAAATGTGTGGCCATGACTGCGAATAGAAGAGGGATATATGATATGATAATGACCACGTACCACAGCGCGACCGTGAATATGAGTAGTTAATATGTAATTAACACATCCCAAGAAATGTATACATGTAAAATAAGAAAGAATTGCTCCCCAGAAGATTCTAGATATACCTACGGAACTTTTAGTTGAATCAAAAAAGAAGAATGCAAATTGACCAAAGAACATTCCCTCCAAATTGTCGTGCACACATTTATCATAAATGGAGGTGTTATATGTGAAATTAGCTGACGGAGCAACCTAACCGGAATGGATGCATACAACTATGGTGATCTGTACATACCAAGACATTAGTGGAATAGTTTGCAACATAAATACTCGTACACTCTTGATATGTTCAAAAGGAACAGTTAGTTCCACAATTTACAGAAAGGACGCAAAAGGGAAGAACAATGCGTTCAAGGACATGTAATGTCCGAAAACAATCAATTTAACGAGGAGCCACAAGCTCTTTTCATACGAACAGAAGGAAGTGTATGTAGCAATTAGGTTTTAAAACAGCCCATACGTATGAAACAGTACATTCCAGATAGTTTGTCTGATAAAGTTATCAGGCTCTACCGAAAAGACACAACCAACTATGTAATACATGAGACGACTGATAACCCGTCGGGAACAAGATGCCATAAAGAAAAACGGGAGGTGCATAACCACGAAGGGTGTGTACTTACAGATGAGGGACTACATACGGAAGTGTTGATAACGCTATTCATGATGCTACTGGATGAATGCAAAGAGCAATAGAATTCACAAGACGTGAAATTGTACCTGGGTAGCCACATATGAAACTGTTTGAACGAGGAGAACATAGAAACATCCCCAAATATAGCAGATACACAAAGAATTTTTTTTGACATGTCAAGAAGAAAAAGAAGACACGCTGAGTATAAGGAGCAGACATTTACAGGCCTCATATAGAAGGGAATAAACAGACAATAACACAAGAGCGGTCACCATCATGATTATAACGTAGCCGGAGGAAAGAAGATTCAGAGGCGAAATATGACACGCATACTTATATGTTACATTGGAATGGTGTTCCTACGAATGGCCTAAAATGCGATGACCTCAGACAGCTTTGATAAATACAGAGTACAGAAGCAGGGGGGGGACTGCTACCCGGGAAAGGAAAGGGGCACATACTTTCAGACACACGGACAAGAAGTAAGTGAAATAGTTAACAAATTAGGAAGATAATTAACCCTACTGCTGGTCACAATTGGAATGCGAAACATATGTCAAAAAGAGCTCAAGAATTGCGACTCATCATGGGGGAAACATATATGGAGGCCGCGAAATATTTCATCTACCATTATATGCCCCATTCATCTTGAATGTCGGGGTGGATAAATTTTCCGTAACATACAAGGGAGAAAAAATGTCCAAATGGTGAATGCATAATTTCCTATTTGTAATAATCCCCTAGAAGGATCCTGAGATTGGTCCATTTCTTTGTCCTCTTAAATACTCGTTATACATAACAGCCTAGACACATACGGAAGAAGTCGAAAAACATTATTCTCCTTCTGTTTTATTTACTGAAAAACATGGCATATCGCATTCTGTATTCCCCTGCACGTACTAAATTTGGAGACAATCTTCTATCGGACACACACAAACATGGAATTTATACGAAATGCTCACTCTCATCCGGATGCTTCTGTACGAAACAAGGCAGGACTCATTCAAGACACCGCAGCAGCAATCACACATTGATAAAATATCCTTAGAGATAAAATCATAAGTTAACAGTAGAAAAAGAAGAAGAGCAAGCAGTTATAAGTACCACAGCATTCTGGAAGGCCAGGATGTCCACTCCTTACATATCAGATCAGTCTGCCGTAAAGTTGTAATTACAAAACCGCCTATCATTCATTTATGAACGTAAATAGAAGTTATGCCATCTTTTGGATCTGTATATTGCTCCAATGAGAGAACAATTAATGTATGCGCTACTGAAAGAACTGAGGGCATTTCTAATAGTATGAAAAAAGAGGGAGCTTCCTGGTTATATCTTTGCGAAACGGGATTCATCAAATCTGACACGGAAGAGGAACATTTAGAAATATGGTATCGCGGGAACAGGCATGTCTTTTCCTAAATTGTGATCATAATATAACGCATCAGGGAAAATACCACGGTCTTTGTTGACATCCTTGCTTGATCTTACCAACATATATATATATATTATGGTAACCCCTGCATTATATGGAGATGTGTCAAATTACAAGGTGACCCCCTCGTCTGATTCCTCTTATTATTTGTGTTATATCTAATAGAGTATTCGTATGTACGTCAAAACTTACATTTTTACCCTCTTCTTATCATCTCTTAAAGGGTTATCCTGCTTAGGGAAGTTTCGCCTTCGATCTCTTCTGATCCCGAAGCTGTTATATTTTGAATCGGCTCCGCGCTATTCTTTGTTTTCATATATTCGTCGCACAGATATACATAGTGTGTTAGACAGATAAACAGGATTTCCTCATCCTTTATCACCAGAATGTCGTATATTCCGCCACGGAAAGATTCTTCAGCTGCTTATAGTTATATATATTATTCCACCTGATGGGGCCGCTCTTATTTCTTCTTTTTTTCCTCTATTTTTTTCGCTTTCCTTTTTTTCCTTCGTTTGTTTTATTTCTTTTTTTTTGTTCCTCCCTTCTTTTTTATTTATTCTTTTATTTCTTTCGCTTTCCTTTCTCATTCTTTTTCTTTTCTTCCTCCCTTTATATATGTGACTGCTCCGTTAATATTATAATTTCACAGTCGACTTCAAAAAGTACTCCTACTTCCAGAACAATCGACAGCGCATGACATAAAAATGTGCGAATAATTTATTCCATTTTGGAAAGCATGTAAAAAAATTCTTAATTATGTTAAGGAACTTTAGAATGAACTCCTTGTTTTGTAATAGAAAAAATATTTTACTGATAACACTCTATTTAAATTAAACAACGCGCATACATATGCAGAATATTTTCTATCATTTTTAGGGCCCCTCCTCTTAAATAATTTCATGCGTTATCCATTACATGAATATCGTAACTGGGTTGTGGCATTTTATGCTATCAAGGGGTCCCCCAATGTATTATCTTAATATTTACCTGGATTTATTCTAACCCCCTGACATGGTATTAAACAATGTGTCCTATTCTTAGGGAATAACATCATCATATTTTAAACTCTTCTTTTCTCTTTGTCTATATTTTATCATTTTTCAAGTTTCTTAATTACGCTTTTGATGCTGTAATATTAATAACCATACTTCTACGACTTTATCACGGCAGACATTATGTAGCAATGGCTTATGTGCCATGTAAATCATCTTTCAACATGTACACCCTCCTTAGACATTAATTTCATTCCATTTAAATTCACCAGTCGACGCAGGTCAGATTACCATCTACTTTCCGCTTGTTCATTCAGACTTCCCTGTCTTATTGGAAAGGAATTTCTAAAGAACAATCTTAACTCATTTTAAAACGATCTACTATCCTTAGCGAATTCTCTTTCTAAATGCCTATTCGCTTCTACTTAGCAGATTGGACTGTTATATTATACAGAATTACATGTATTACTTCATTCCTTAACGTTCTAGTTATCTCACGCGTAAAAGTACATAAAGAACTACAGTTATAGATACATTACTTCTCTCTACTAAATGGCATGTAAACACGAACAGAAATGTAATTTCATTCCTAATTGCGAACGGTTCACTCTCAGACAACAATTTTAAGGGAAGAAATTATAAAAATGTAATTCTCTCAGGACGGAAGCGACATATATATAGAACATTATCACTTCTTAGAAATAGAAATTCAGAAAAATGTACCTCCTTTATAGATAAACTACCAATATAAGTAGCTTCTATATTTGGCATAGATATCCTTGCTTTTTTGCTGGATTTCTATTGACGCGATATGTATGTCACAGATGCTATATTATGGAAGAGTCCGAAACGCTATACTTCTTTTTTTTGCTCTTCATCTGGGCTCGATGGGCCGTAAGATTATGAGATCTCGATTCCTCCAAGTGAATTTGTTGGACTATAGCATCGAAGCGAAGCATACGCTTTTCTCCTTTCCCTTGGTACATTATTAACCTGCGCGATAGCTATTGGCACTGGCATATCTATGTGGAAAATCATTCGTCTTATCACTCCTTTGTGTAACTTGTTCCACTTGACAAATTGCATTTTTAGTTGGCTCCTACTGGAATTATTCTTGCTTCGAATTCTTTCTTCGCAATGGTTTCTAAAGATTCCTTGAATTCAGCAGCCTCCTTGTTGCAATTTTCCAAGAAATTAGCAAATTCCTGTTTTGTCATCCCATCTTTGATGATGAAGCCGTTGAAAAGATTACTGTATTGGTGTTCTTTCTCCTTTAGTACATCAAAACATTTGGACATAACTCCACTCCAATGACTGAAAAGAGGTTCATCATCTACTTGATGTTTCTTCATTAACTTTTCGGAATATTCGAATAAACCATTTATCAATTTGTAATATTCTTGTCCCTCCAGAGCATATGCCCGCTCCCATATTTTCATAATTTCATCCTTTGATGGTACTTCTTCCATATCCTTCATCAGTTCGGTTATCTCCTCCTTCTTCACATTGCTAGTAAATATCGCCTCCTGTTCCCAGATGGTAGGCAAGAAAATATTATAGAAGTCAATTTCTCCATACTTTTCTTCAACATGTTTATCTGAGTTTCCTCCTTCTGGAATTATTTTTGCTTCGAATTCTTTCTTCGCAATGGTTTCTAAAGATTCCCTGAATTCAGCAGCCACCTTGTTGCAATTTTTCAAGAAATTAGCAAATTGCTGTTTTGTCATCCCATCTTTGATGATGAAGCCGTTGAAAAGTTTACTGTATTGGTGTTGTTTCTCCTTTAGTACATCAAAACATTTGGACATAACTCCACTCCAAATACTGAAAAGAGGTTCATCATCTACTTGATGTTTTCCCATTAACTTTTCGTAATATTCGAATAAACCATTTATCAATTTGTAATATTCTTGTCCCTCCAGAGCATATGCCCGCTTCCATATTTTTCTAATTTCATCCTGTGATGGTACTTCTTCCATATCATTCATCAGCTGGTTTATTTCCTCCTTTTTCACATTGCTAGTAAATATCGCCTCACGGTCCCAGACGCTAGGCAAGAAAATATTATAGAAGTCAATTTCTCCATACTTTTCTTCAACATTTTTTTCTGAGGCTCCTCTTAAACATCCATTTTCATTTAATTCGGCTAAGTTTCTTCCTTGTATTTGGGCCATTATCCTGCTTCTCATAGGGGTTATCCCCTTCGAGGATTTCATTAAGGAGGGTTGGAATGACAGGTGGCGTACACATTAGGCATATTTATAATACTTATAGTTCAGATATATAGACTATCTCCAGCATCTAAACATGGGAAAGCAGCAAGTAGTGGAGTCCATGTAATGGCAGAATCAGAAATTTCGACAGGGTGCTGATTATTTATTCGTGAAATGTTTACTCCATATAGCTTACTAGTAGCAACATATAAATAGCGACAACGAAAAGTGCAACTGAGCAGGAGGGAAAAAGGAATCTTCGGAAGTTAAGGCCAGGGGAGCCTGCCTTCTGCAGCAGTGTGGCGGGGAAACATTTTCCGTTCCTTCCCTTATTCTTAGTTGAGCAGCCGTCAGCCGACGCAGAATTGGATCTGCTGAGAGTATCCATAGTGTTCTAATTTAATTCCTGTGGTGTATATAAGTATACTAGAAAGAGGTTACTACGTGTGCGAATATTTTTCTAAATCTATAACTTAGGGCGGCTTTCTTATTCTCTCAGAAACTATGTTAAAATACTTTGAAATATATTCAAATATGCTAATCTATCTTAAGATATGATATAGAATATGTTGAAATATTTTAAGCTACATTAAAATATGTAATAAAGGATACTTCATAAAAAGTTTGACAACTACAAAATTTTTAAGAAGAGCAGAAGCACTTATTTAAATAAATTCAGGCATTCCTGAACATATTTTTAACCAATAGTAAAAAAAAAAAAAGGAAAAAACATCATAGAAGATGTATAAAATTTATTTCCTCCATCATACCTGCATTTTTGTTGAAATACTTAGGAAAAAGAACCAAATCTATCCATTGCTTCTAAGGAAAATAGCCAGGTGAGCAATTATATGAAGGCACCATCCTGCTTACAATATTCTTCTTCGCCCATCTCTCCTTGCTAAAATCTGGCAAATAGGGGATAGAAAGTAGTCAACAAATATTTTTCTGTATATTCGACGATACAAGCCTCTGAAGAATAACTTCTCTACAGAGGCGATATCTACATTATAGCACTTCCTACTCTTCTTCTTATGCTCACATTTTATAGCTATACATATGGAAGTATTATTTATGCATTCCAATTAAGAAGAAATGAGACCCTTCTTGTATTAGGCAGGGTAAAATACGAAAGAAGCGAAACTACCTTGTTATGTGATCCTCCTTCTGCTGTTGAACGATAGTGAACAGGATGCAGATGACCTTTAATTTAAATCTGGAAGATTTAAAAGAAGGTATTAAATATATGTATTATTCAGAGGTGTTACTGCAGAGCAGGACCAGCCACCGTGTCGATCGAACTTTACTATCATGGACAGTCTTCATTTTTTTTTTCCTTCTTTTTCGGGAAAATCCTATCATGTTTGGCCCCTCCAATCTTAGCCCTCTACAGTCATTAAGGTGAAGGGAAGATTGAAAGCGTCGTTGTAGTGCTTCGGTAATTGAAACTGGCAAGTGTGCAAGACGGAAGCGGAAACACCGGTAGCGCCATCGGGGGGATTTTGTTTACAATGAGGCCTTTGTGACTGAATGGGGCAGTCAGGAGAAACCTGTTGGAGGCTTGTTTCTGCCTCACGCGTGTGTTAGGACTGGCAGAAATAGACAGCTATGAGCATAAATAATTATTATTGCTGCAGGAGAGTGCAGCATTCAGTGAAATAAGCGACATAATGCGAACTAATGTGGGCCTTAATGATTACCACACCTGTATCTCCAGTAGCGAAGTTTCCGCTGCTGTAGAGAGAAATACCAGGGGGGATTCATTCTCACACACCAGGAGAAGAGGGGACTACCATAAGTACCAAGACCTCTAGGACCATCACTCTAAAAAAAACAGAAAAACACTTGTCCGTCTCGTTAAAATAATAATTGGTTCCTAAATTACACAACTTCTTGTTCTTGTTTTGACTTCTCCCATAACACAAATTATGAAATCTTGTTCTTCATGAAAGCACTTCTGTGTAAATAGGTAGCTAAAACGAAAAGAGTGGAAAACTAAAATGAAGCCCCCCGGGGAACAATTGTTTAGGTAAGGATGGCCAAAATTCTACGCAAACAGACAGGAAAAAAAAGAGAAAAAAATCATGAGTCTGGAGCTACTATCGCAAGGTGAGTCATTAAAGCGAGAGAGTGCAGCATATCGTTATAATATATATATAGAAACAAATACAAAAAAGGAAGCTACATGCATGCATGCCTTTATTTATTTTCCAATTTCTTCATGACAAGAGAAACTCGATAATACGATTAAGTCATGGGAAACACTATGCCTCCGGGGTTTATTAACCATTTATGACAGAAAAATGTGGCAGTCCTATGGCGTGAGGGGGAAAGCTTCTGTAAATTTCTCCCCCAAAATACTGTAGTGTACATATAGCGACTTCTCATTGGAGAAATTTTTTTACACACATTGTTCATGAAACGTTCTGTATATTCTTCCATCATTAGGTTTTGCGGCCCATTAATACCCTTGTCTGCCTTGTATTGGTCTCATCCTAGGGATACCATCATTCTGCGGAGTTCGCATCACAAGGACACCATCCCTTATTATGGATCGGCTCACTTCGGCACCATTTTGGAGTGGCCTCCTGGCGCGTTCTCTATCTTTGTTTCTATCTTCATCTCTATATTTGTTTTTAATCGACTTGTTAACTTTGCGTAACTTACGTCCAAGGTAAATGATTAAGATAGTGTACGAAACGAGAAAGAACTGGAAAGCCATCGGGGAACCTACGGCCATCATTACTTTTCCATATATAAGCATTGCCTAAAGTTGGGTGAAAAATCTTAATATGGAAGTAGCGCCTTCTAATTTGTTACAGGACGATTTCTCCCTTTGAGAATATTGACTATGGCCTCTTGCGTGTGGAAGAAAGGAGTGAAGTAATGGCTCCTTGACTTGTCTGTCAATGTTTTCAGAGAAATTGTCTATCGAATTGGATGATTCGCTTCTCTCGCCAAAGTCACTCCCTGTCTCTCCGGATGATTTCTCCCTTTGTCGGACCCCTGGCATGCTACGATTTTGGTAATGTTGTTGTCCTTGAGATCTTTTAGCCCATGATCCTGTGCACATTCGCTCTTCGTCGCTGTTAGTGTCGCTTGGCTCCCTGATTGTTTTTCTGAGGTTGTCCTTTACACGTCTCTTTGGTTTTTTTGTAAATATCTCTTCGAATTCGTCTCCGTCGTAATAAAATTCAGACTTTTCCCCGTGCTGATAGTAAGCAAATTCCTGCCGGTCGTCATTGGCGCTTACTCCAGAAAGGTAGTAACTCCTTCTCTGATAACAGTCTTGGTCTTGATCCCGATAGTCTTCATCCTCATGGTCTTCATCTTCCTCATCCTCATCGTCATCATCCTCAGTGTCATCATCCTCATCGTCATCATCCTCATCGTCACGACCCTCATGGTCACTGTCCTTCCTGTGATACATCCCATCATGGTTATGGTAGTCCTCTCCTTCACCGAAGGAGTAAAATATTCCTTTAAACTCCTTTTTTATTCCTGATGCCTTTAAAATTATCCGTGGTGAATTCTTTATATTCATTAGCAAATAAGTTCATATTTTTTTTGATGCTGCCAAGTTTGACGTCGGCACAGCCTTCTTCTATGTTGTATTCGTCATACCAATTTTTGACCTTGGTGAAGAGCTTATCACCTACCAAGTCTATCGGAATTTTTTCAGTCATCCGCTTGTATATTGGTTTCTCGGGGACATCTAACTCTCATTTTAGCATTCTGCCGGCGGAGAGAGGGCGAAATTAAACCTCAGGGGGGTGTTGCATAGGGTGACAAAAGGAAGGAAATGAACAAAATGAATGAAATGAAGGGAATAAACGGAATGCGCTGAATTAACTAAATGAACGGAATCAAGGCGATTCCATGTTTACAGAGATGCATAATTATAGGAAGGGGGGGAGTATTTTCCAGTGCAGAGACTCATCAGCCTGCATAGCGACATGTTTCATTTGCTAGCTCTGCTGGACGTCACATTTTTATCCGCGTAATGCCAAGTTTCAACAAGGAGTGCTGCCCCCAGAGTTATAATAGATCGTGCTGACATATTCATTTTATTTTATTTATTTAGTTATTAAGTTATTTCATTTTACCTTATTTTTTTTCTCCTATTTTATTCTGTTCTATCTTTTTCTGTTTTATTGTACTTTACTCCGTTTTATTTTATTCTATTTTATGTTATTTTTATTCCCCGTTGTTTTGGAAAAAAATATTCTTCAGGAACTGTTTAGGAAAAAAATTGAAAGCTAAATAAAGGCAAACATACCTCGACAAAATCCTTTCCTAAATTATTTAATGAAGTTCGGCTGCTCCTTTTTTTTT
>NW_008481892.1:30155-45599 GCF_000524495.1 Plasmodium inui San Antonio 1
TAAGGAGAGTTACACACTCTTGCATCCATGAATTGGCGATGAATATACTCAGATATTGACATAATCCTTTAGACATCGTTTGAGAAAGTATAAAATGCACTGTTAAGGAATTACTATTTAGTCGAGTATTTCTTTTTTTAGACATGAATAATACAGCTTAAAGATCATTACCGCAATAACTTGGCCCCCCTTGTTCTTCTTGGGGATTTTCATATAATTCTAATCGAACACTTCTCCTCAATGGAAAGGATTCATTGTGGAAATATTCAGTTGTATGTAACAGTATCCTGGATCTATTCAATATTGAAGTATGCTCTTTATTTAAGACATTGAATTACGGCAGAATGAATCACTGTGTGCATTATTAGATAATATAAACATTTATGACAATGTTACAAGGTTTCCACACTTTTCCTTATAAATACGGCATTAGGAGGCATGAAAGAGACAGAACAATGCAGGCATAGGTAAAGGAATATTTATAATATTCATAAGAAGACAGTACATAATAAGAACTATTCTACACCACATATGCTAAGTTATTGTCCTACAATTCTCAAAAGGAAGAGGGACCATGAGTCATGTTTCGTGCTTAGATTGTAACAATGACAGGATTAGCAGAAATATTTCAGAAAGGAAAAGACATACACAAATAATCCCATCCTTGACTGTACCAATTACGGGGGCAAGTTACTTTCTATATAAATCGTGGCAGCGAAATCCACAGTAAAATGATAAAACAGCAATAAATCCCCGCATTATAGCATTACGCTGTTACACGGATACTAACAAATGTACCATGGGAATTGCAGCACAGGATAATCATTCATTAGAATCAGATGAAAATACATAAAGAACCTATATTCCTCCGTTATATTTTTACATAGGCAGTGAAGATCCATCCATAAACATGTGTTATATTATATAGACGATATTTACCTGATGATTATAATTTTTCTGGCGCCTGAGGAAATTACGCGCATTATAACACTGACATTTTTAATGCGGGAATTATTCAGGCCACAGATTGCATAATAATGTAGAAATATAAAGGAAGCGAACACTCACCCAAAAATTGCATGAATGGATAAACGGAAGATATTCCACATTATTACGCGGAAAATCAGAATAGTTGGTTACAGGAAGGTGGGGAATACATACACTAATACAAGAGAAATAAACACAGTCACCCGAGTTATATGATTCGTTGGATATATTAAAATTTATTTTATACGCGTTACCAAGTACCATAAAAAGGAAATATCATGAAGCCAGAAAGCCAATATCGAGAGTAGACGCACTAAGACTGACCATAGATAACGATGCCGAGTCAATTCATCCCTCACCATCAAATTCTGTCCCTCTCGCTGAGTGATTGATTCCATATCTTATGGCATAAGATGAGTTCCGCACTGCAAAAATGCACGAATAAATTTGAAATTATAACGGAATACGCGCATTTGTATATATATCACAATTGAGGCCGAGTTATCCATACTGGGAACTCTCAGTTCAAAACACCATAGTCCAAATTGACGAACGAGTCTGATGGGGATGTGATTTGCAGAAAATTCTTTAAAACAGGACATAAAATGACGGCACAATATAATTCGCGCTGCTGCCCCTCCATGTGGCGTAATTCTGCAGATGTGCCTTCATGTGCCGTTTGTTGCGAAGGTGATTTCCTCTGGGCTAATTTTTGGCGGACGCTGTTCCATACTACGTAATTCCTCGCGCACGCTTCTCCATGTGGCGTAATTTCTCCACGACGTAGCTTCATGTGGCTTAACCTGGTCAGACTTGTTTCATGTGGATCAATTTTTGGAGGGGCCCCCTCATGTTCTATATTCCTCGCAGGCAAGCTGTTTCGTTTCGCTTCATTATATATATCTCTCTATTTAATTTTCTCATGAGGATACACCCCTCTGCCGCATTCCTTTCACGAGAATTTTTGGAGGGTTCCTTTATGATTACATCCCTCGCAGCATCCTTATGAAGATACCACTTCTCCTGGCATTCTTATGAAGATGCCTTTATCTGCTACATTCCTATCACGATTTCCTCTCTGTAGTTTTTTCATGATGCTTTCTTTTTCTAGATTTTAATGATGCTCTTTGTGCGAGTCATTGCGCTTTTGTCGTCTTACGTCATTATGATTTGTATTCTTTCGCGGCGGCACTGTGATGCATACTGTTTTGCCGCGGTAGTATGATTCTTTCTCTCTCTGTGGCAGTCTTCTAAGGATGCTTATATCTGGTAGTTGACTATAATAATGCTTCTTTGTGTTACATTTCTGCACAGCTACACTGCTCTTGTTGCGTCAATATGAAGATCTTTCTGTGTTTGGCATTTGTTTCAGGATGATATGTCCTGTTCCATTTTTATGAAGTTCTCTTTTTTTATGATGCCTTAATGTGAAATATGCCCTCTGTTAGGCATTTTTTCTCTGAAGATTCATTTTACGGCGTTCTACTCTTAATATATTCTTTCGCTCGTCATTCTTATAGAGATGGCTCCTTTTGCCGTGTCACTATGAAAATTCCTGTTTCTGTTTTATTTCCTCTCTGACAATAGTCTTCTCTTCGGGTGCCCCGAGGAGGTTTGTCGTGTAACGTCATTATGATAATTTCTGCTAGTGTGCCTTCCTTCTTAAGAAGATTCTTCTTACTGTGTTATATTTATGATATTTTCCTGTTTGGTCGCTTTGTAAGGATGCTTTTTCCTCTTACTATACTACCTCGAAGATATTTCCCCGCGAAGCCTCCTTTTATGAAGATATATGTTTCCCTCGCCATTCTTATGACGCTATTTTCCGGCTGCATCTTCAATATATTTTTCTGTGTCATCTGTTTTATATGGATGCTTCTTCCTCCCGCGGCATCATGAAGATGTTTCCCTGTGTGTCATCTTTCCTACGATGATATACCTTTTTCGCGGCATTCCCAAGATGTCCTTTCTTGTGTGATTTTCTTTATGAAGATGTTCCTTCTTTGCGGCCTGGTTAACATGCTGTTCTGTTTCTTATTTTCTTTATGAAGATTCTTCCTTGTCATGGTAGTTTCAGGAGGTTCTTTTGTCGCGTCATTTTGAAGATGTTTCTCTTCCCTCCATTATTGTTGAAATGTCTTTTCAGGTCGCATTATTGTGAATGTGCCCTTCTGGGGGCATCCTCGGCGATATGTTCTACTGTATGTCATGCTTTTTTATTAGACTTCTTTCTTCCGTAATATTCTGATCGCCTTTTTTTTTTTTCTCTGTGTGGAGCCCATATGAAGATATTCTCTTTCTTCGGCTATTTATGAGGATGGCCACGTATGTGAAGTATAAATAACCTGACCATACTAATGTAGTAGCATGCCTAAACATGAATAATCTATTGATGTCTGAAAGGATACATTTATTCCTGGGATCTTACTGCTTTAGAAGTGATGATGTTCATGGAGTATTATTAGGTTAATAGCAGTGTTACTAGGATAATACTGTTAATTGAAGAGCAGAGTTGCTTCAAGGGTAAGGATCTTCCCGGAGTCTTATTGTAGGAAGGCCATGGACGTCTCAGGAATACTCATCAGTGCAGAGTACTGACCTCTTTATTCTTTCGTTAGATCAAGAGGACACGTCCGCTTGTGGTACTCTTCTTCGCAGAATAGTCAGGTGCTTTTCTAAGGGTGGTGCAGCGTTGGGATGTACCTATAATACTGTTATAGAAATGATATTGAGATTTATGTAGTCCCTTATGTGAAGGACTCAGTGTTCACGCCTATATTATATGAGAAACATTATTCGATGCAGTGCATGGATATCCCAGGAAAAGTATTGCCTGAAGATTATTTATGTGTCCAGATATTGGATGGATAGGAGTGCAGATGTTCCGATAGTACTGTTATATGAGGGTACTAATGATTGACCTATATAGAGGAGTTCGAGTTCTATTATACTGAAAGTACCATTACGTGGGAAGTGATTTTGCGGGATGAATACGATTCTCCTAGGAGCAGTATTATCTGAACACTTCATGTCTGCAAGCAGTATTGTTATATTAAGAGTACTTTTTTGAGAATAATACTTTTATTCGAAGAACAGTACTATTGTGTATGGAATGATGTACGATAATGTGTAGGAATCTGCCTGGAATAGCATTATGTGAAGTGTTTCGATTTAAGATTAACGGCTCCATTATATGAAGTAAAGGATTGTGTAAATCCTGTGAATTGCCTAGAATACTATTCTTTGAAGAATATTGCTACACCCAGAGTACTATGATGTTAAAAGTATTTTTGTGTGTGCAATATTGACATTCCAGGAGTGATATAATTAGTGGAGCACTATTCTGTGAAGTGCATGGATATTCCAGGAAAACTATTGCCTGAAAAATACTGATGTGTATGCATTCTCAATGAGGAAAATTGCGGAATTCCTGGTAGTACTGTTATATAAATGTACTAATAAATGGACTATAGTCATATTTGCAGGGTAGTGTTGTCTGTAGAGCACAGTCGCATAAGAATAATGGATCATCTGGAGCTATATTATGTGAGCCATCTCATGGGTGCGTAGTATTCTTATTTGCAAAGCACAATTGTGCAAGGATAATGCATGTATCCGAAGCATGATTATTTGAGGGGTTTCGATATACACAAAGTGCTTTTAGATAGGGAACACTATTCTATTAACCGTAGGAATAGACGAGGAGTAGTATATAATAAGTTAAAATTATATGCCCCGAATATTAATATGCGGTGGATGAAACATTGGACGTTTCGTTATTTGAATACAACGATTGTTCATACTGCACGGATGTCTTCTCATTTGAGGTACCTTATTTTTGAAGGGGTTAAAATCCCAGTTGTACTATAAGGACATCACAGTTTTACCAAATCCTGTGATGTATCTACAGTAGCATTATTTGAGAAAATGCGGTATCCTAACAGTAGTATTATATGCAAAGTACTGTTCTCCCTAGAATATCATCGGTTTTGATAACATTAATGTTACGAAAATAGGTTTCAAAGAGGGATACCAATCTCCATAATATACCAACCACTTATCATATTAGGAAGGGGAGAAGAGAAAAATGAAGTAGAAAAAATTCCCAAAATGAAGTTTATGCATTGAAGGTACTGCCACCTCGAGCAAAATTCTCCATTTTAGAGGGAAAATAAATATATAGGGTAGAACCATATAACTGCTTTAACAGTATCGACGAAAATGAACCTCAAGCTGAATGTGAAAAGACAAGGGAGAAGTAGCCCCATATAACCAAGAGGAACAAAAATAACCTAACAAGTAAGAGTACCTAAAGCAATGTTAACACAGAACAAATGAACCTGCAGGAAAGCAAGGTGAACACGACAGAGGACACTTACGGTAACATATGAGGTGGGATTTTGACAGGGCCCAATACTACATCAAATAATAGAGGAGTTGATTGCAAACTTTCATGTCTCAGAATACATGCGATTATTCACAGTTAGCGAGAAACATATATAAGTACGAAATTTCTTACATATATTAATTGGTGTTCCAAATCTTTTTCTGTTTGTATTGAGGGTTATGGCTAGAATTACAAACTCTACAATATTATTTGTTGTCCTAGGATGTAATATCCTATGATACCATTTGTGATTTTATACATGAAAATATATAATTGTTTAAAATAGATTTATTTCTTCTTTGAAGTTTCAAAGGCTTCCTTAAAACCTATTTTCTTTTTGTAAAGATATAACAAACTTTTTGATGTAGATTCTGGAAGAGTTACGACCTTTGGTGTCTCTACGGTTAGTGTAAAGGTGTCCCTTCTTGCTGTATCTAGAATCGTAATCATAACATATCTATGTTGACTGCATGGGTCACTACTGGTCAAGGGTCTAACATGAAAGCTCTGTTCTTACCTGTATATTCTGTGTTGCCCTGATTTCGAATATAAGGATTCCAATTCTTTGGATTGCAATACTCAGAAGACTTTTATTTTACTTCTTTCTATTCCATTGCAAAGTATGAGCAAAGTGGCTATGAGAATAAACTCTTAATTTTGAGAAGTCCTCCCCCCTTTTATATATAGCAGTATTTTGGCAATGAGAAGACTCATTGAGGATGAATAAGAGAAATCAGCCGCCCTTTTACTCATGTAATGTGTGGATAAGTTGCGCCAGAGTGTTATATATAAATCCAAGATTCATGACATAAGAAACCCGCGTAACCCATCCTGTTAGAGAAAAATATGCCCCGAGGAGGAAATTATATCTGAATTTAAAAAGGACGGGTTTGACTCAAAATGGAGAAAGGAGAAAGTAACCGTTATTCCTAAATAGAATGAAACCTAGGGAAAAATATAGACAACAGGAAACGGGCAGAATGTAAAGGGAAATATAAAGGTGGGGAACCAACCCATAAGCCTTGAGCGCCCCGATAGACGAATACAGGAAGAAAAAAGTGCATCTTCAGACGTGAAACTAAATTTAGAAGAGGTGCGAAGATTGGCATGTGAGCTGAAACTATGTTTTTTTAAGGAATTATTGACAACTGAAATTCGTATTTCACTAAATTTAATCAAGAATCCAAACTATCATACTTTAAATTGACAGTTTTCATCAGACACAACTAAGCCTACACTACAGTATATGTTGAGAGCCGCCAAGCTGCGTATAAAACCGAATGTATTGTTCCATTCCGGCAAAGTAGAATTATTCTGAAGCCATAGAATATGGAATTAGTCATATCCGCAAAAACTTCGAAAGTTAAGGATCGTAGGTGAGTTGACAGGACTTTTATATTCGCGCGCTTTATTAAGAACAATACTGAAGACATTCTGTCGTACCATTTATGAGTTGTATCAAGTCTTATTCCCGACCAATCATGTAAAGAATCTTTGAAACCCCCGCAGAAGGCATAGCAACAGCTAGGTTGGAATAGTATGAACTGCTATACTCTATATATCTAATAGCCTACCCCAGCAGACTGATTTAGTTGTGAACTGGATGATGTGGAAAATTTTCCCCACCTCAATTTATCAAATTTACTATAGACAACAAACTTGATCACTACACCTCCTTACCATTCCGTTACTGTCTCCCAAAAGTAATCCCTGCAAAGTGTAATTAATGTGATAGGAATATTCTTCTCTATCAATAAATTCATAGTCCTAAGAGATATATCATCTCCTTAACGATTAACATATCTAGGGATTAAGCTAAAAGATGACTCTGGGCATGTTACGAGGGTATACAATTGTTTTATTTATTTTTTACACGTATTAAGGAATGATTCATTTCCTATTTCATCTCAGCTTTACATCTTCTTCTCTCATTTTAACTTTAAAAAATCACCACAAGAGTATATTACCTACAGGAACCCTTATTCTTTAGGATAGATTAACAGAAACAGAGTAATATAACAGAAATCCAGGAAGATTTTATCGGCATAGTGAATGATTGGATTTATTCCGATTATTTGTTTATTCCTTTCTCTCGTTCGGCTAATTTTTAAGAACCAAGAAGGAGGAGAAAGAAGATCTACAATTATACGTTGTTTTCTAGTCCAAGAAATAAGAATCTCGTGATATATTTCGTATGATGCACACCGTATTAAATAATGAAATCATTATAAAAGGTATAATTAGTTCTTTATCAAAGGATATAAGGCTATATAAGTCATATTCTCAGACTCCCAATCTATGATAAAACGATTAGAGATATTAAAATAAAACCCAAGGAGAGTGCTCTAAAAAAGAAAGGGACAAATTAATGTCTCTACAACCCCATAAGTATTATATGATATGAATGTACATTAATAATTAGTAAAGTTCAAGAATTAATAGATACAACAAAAAAATTGACTAGTGTTCTATCCTAATCTGGATTACATTTCCCATAGTGCCCAGAATAGGATCAATAAAAAAAACAGCAAGCATCATGTAATTAGGTTACTAAGATAATAATTGTAGAATGATTGTAGAATCCACACAGGATATGAGCGAAGAAAATTCCTACACGACCCCTTATAGATTATAGAAGAAGGATATAGAAGAAATATTTAGTCATTAACTCTCTTTCTGCCGTCGTAATAAGCTCCAATATATGAGGAGTCGTATATATGAGTTCCTCAACTAGATATGATAATCCAATGCAATTAGAAACTATCTTAAGATTTCTAATAAAGCAAAAGGAGCAGTGGGACCTCAACGAGCGAAGGCTTATGTTATTGGCGGCAGGCTCCTGAACAAATCTTAATCTCTCCTAGTCCATATATGAGAAAATGAGCAGATTGTTTAATTACTACAAGAGAGCCAATCATGACAAAACAATTAATATCTAAGGCAAGTAGGAAGTGAAAGGAGGAGTCAAGGCCTAGCCAACTTCCACGGATGGCCCCGGAACGATCCACCCCCGCCTCAGGCAAATATAGATACATTATCGAATCTCAGGGCCATCCAAAATAATGAGAAACGATGATAATAGACGACAGGATAAGATGAATCTTGCTAATGCCCACGATACGAAGCCAGCCAGAACACAGCAAACCCACCCGTCTGCAACTCATCCCATATATCTTTCTAACCGAGGAACAACACAGACCAAGTAAAACCACTACAATCTATAGATGAAGGAATCTGACCACAACTTTATACCAAGACCCTGTGAGTAAGATTGACAGTTAAGTTAATTATTCAGACAACAACAGATCCCAATATTATCAGTATCGAACATCCCAGGTACGTCCCCCTACCCCAAGGGTTCAGACCAGGCTAAGTCAGACGGCGGGAGAAATCAAGAGAACAGCTACTACTCATTCGACACAAACCCTCAACAGAAGTTTCAAATAGTATAATATTAACTGAGATCTGCGGAATAATGAGAAAGCATCATCTGCCAAAATAATTTCGTCTTAGTTGGACGACCTCATCTAACGGAACCAAAAGAAAAAGGAACAACAGAAGAGCTTAACGACGACTTCAAGAGTGAGAAATATGGGAAACAGCCTCCAAGCCCAGGATTATTAAATGTATCAGCTCATACAAGTGGATGAGAATGACTATCTTCAAATAGAAGAGAAGTTTACGCACCCGACAAATCCCAGGTTAAGCCAAATCCAGGAGTACCAAGAACACCCATATGGAGGCACCTGGGGTAATAGATTCCGAAAGAGGACCGAGGGACCAATAGGGGCCATCCTAATTCTGACCCCCAAGGGGGAATAAAAGGAAATTCCAAAATCCGGACTGAGCAAGACAACTAGAGATCCAAAACCCGAATCCCCTAGCAGCAGGCAACCCCACTTCAAGCGACTCAGGAGACAGAGACGTCGACACGGATAAGCCGAGAGGGAAAAAATAAGTAGCTTGGAGATACGAAAGATGAAGTAGTTAAAGCGTCTGGAAAAGAAACGAACTCAAAGCCAAGCCGATCGGAGAAGCGAACAGTACGAACTCCTCAAAATAAAGAAGAAAAGGACGATAACCAGGACAAAGGGGCAATCCAGTCCGTATGGAAAGGGAAACGGAGCCTCTAAGAAGGTTGAGTAATAGAGAAGAAGAATGGAACAAGCTAAGTTAAGGACAAGTGATGCGGGTACACGTCCGAAGAGATTTAATTAATAAGGGAAGCAAGAATCCACACAGGTCAGGAACAGGGTAAAGGTGAAAAGCAACAACTTCCAATCAAAAGGCGCAAAAGGATCCAAGAATCCAGATGCAAAAAGAGAGCTCACCCAAGAATTCTGAGTCACAAAAGGAGACTGACCAATATCTATCTCAAAGAAACATAGCATCCCCAAGGCACAAACTGACCGAAGAACCAAACTTGACCCCCCAAGCGTACAATTCTCACCGTCTCCTCCCGCTCCCCCGGAATATCTTCCCCACACACCCCAATTCAGAAGGCACCAGCGATTAATCCAAAATAAAGGAAGACGAGACTCACATAAAATCGCAACTATGGACAGGTCAAAACTCTATATAGGAGTAGCGTGTGAGATGATCATATTAAGCTAAGCGAAGCAAGTAGTCAGCAGATCGGGGCAGCTTGTTTAAAGTGGAAAACTGGCCAAGGCTCGAAAAAGCAAAAAGAAAGATAGGAAGAGTCTTTATGATAACCAAGGGCAGTACAGATAACACTCCTACCAGAGCAACAGATCACCTGCAACGAGGACAGAAGGCGGACGGTAGAAGAGGCACCAGAACAAACCGCCGAATTGGACTTCGAAGCAACTGAGCTATGAACTAAGACGTCAAAACGGAACAAATTTAAGGTCTGCAACAGATTACCTCATCTGATTTCTGCATCCTGACTCTCTCGCACGTGAAGCTCCTAACCGGATCGCAGTACCAGCTGAGAAGTTAAGCTGGGAGGAATCCCCTACTGGAATAAGAAGATCATATAGTCTCTTAGTGAAAGAGAAACTGGTTCCTTCCCGGCACGAGTCATCTCAAGAGGTATAGAGAGCGGCTGAAAATCTAAAAAGAAGGACGGAAGAGTCTCGAACAGGCGAAAACTACCGCATTTCAGCATTGAACCAGAGGGTCAGCTAAAGCTCAGTAACAGAACAACAGCTCCGTCCTTGAGGTAAGAGCGATTTTCTCTAAGCTAAAACCATCCACCCGCAAGCTCCCCCGACCCAAGTCAACCCAAAGGGCCATTCGAAGAAGCACAATCGAAGGACAGGAAATTCTGGGCCGGATGAAGCTTCCCCACAAAAGGCTACAGCTGTTCCAAGTCCTCAATGGGATAAATCAGCTCAGGGATCACAGCGTCTGAACGAAAAATCCATTGACCACTCTGACCAAAAATAAGCAAAACAGCTTTCAAACCAAGCCAACCACCCTGGCTCCTCAGGTAGGGTAAGAGACTGAGAGGAAAACAACATCCGTTAGCCTCACAACCCACTCCCCATAAGAAGGAAACATCTCACAACGAATACGGAGCAGGACTCTCCTTAGGAGTCAGTAAAACAGCAGAAGCGATGCTAGGCACTACTCCTATAGGACGGGTATTGGCCTCGAGATAGGCCGAACCGGACAAATTCCAAGGAGCCCCCCAGACAGAACCAGGACGAGGTATGAACCTAAGTGAGGAGCTCCATAATATCCAAATCTGTGCAGGGAATTCACCAGCAAGTGACTACCTGTCGCTAGGGAAAATCAGGCCCTAGTTATAAGGAGTTCGACTGCATAGAGTATCAACAACGGTCCAGTCTGGATGGAGGATATCGGCGAGTCATCCACGAACCCCCCAACAGCCCATAAAACCTAGCCAATCGGAAGGCAAGTCCGAACCTAGCACCGAAGAGCCCCCCGCAAGTCGCCGAAAGTTCCTATGGTAATCAATCATAAGGGATCCACTCAGGCAGATACCTAAGAGGATACCGAACAGATTTCTGGACTACGGAGAGGAGGGAGTTTAGAGTTCTATGATGGAGGATTCCGGGGGAATTGGGCTAACAGGACAGGAAAGGACGAGTCAACCAACCTCTGTTCGCTGAAGAGGTCTTATAGCAGGACTTCCCTCGGAAGGAGAAGATGAGAACATATAGGGCAGTATCGAAAACTGGAGCACAACAATAAGGGACTAACAAGCCTAAGGATCAAATGAGATGGAATGAACTGGTTGGAATAATGACTAGAATATGGAAATTAGACCGAGCCAACGGAAGAATTCAAAAGTAACAGGCAACGGGCAAGCCAACTAGGAATCAGCTTAAGAGAAGTTGGAACTAGAAGCAGTAGAAGTCAAGGACCGGACAGTATCTTAAGAGCATCGGCCCAGAGGTCTCACAGAACAGGTCGAGGGGGCAGAGGAGACACCAGAAAGAACGAAATAGATGCAATTGTCAAAAGAAACCCAATTCGTGAGGAAGAAGTAACAGGCGCACGAAAAGGACAGTAAAGTCCAAAGCGGAAAACATAAGGAGTAGGGCGGACAAAGAGCCCGAAGCAGGACAGACCACTCCAGGAGAGTGAACAGGAAAAATTAGGGCAAAACAAAGAGACTGAAAGAGGCATCAAGATGGGTATAAAATACAACTAGCGATGAGGAATGATTCCTCATCAAGAGCGTGGAGATTCTCACTGCAAGACGAATCCCAAAAGGAAAATCGCGAAGACGACACTCACAACAGGTAGTAGAGGGAGGATCCAAAAGGAAGGACATATTTCATCCAACTCTTCCACCTCACATGAACAGAGAAGGGGCACGCCAAGTCACCCAGCAGAGAAGGCTAAGGCACTAATAGGCATAAGACTGGGACTGCACGACGAATCAAAAAAAAGGAATTCAAGCCTCCAAATATGTTACAGGAGGAAGTTTCTTGGAGGTCTCTCCGTAGAAGAGTCAAGGACTGAAACAAACAAGAAGAAATCGTTAAAACTCCCACGGAAACTTAGGACGAGGCCCAAATCAGGCGAAGGAGGAACAATAAGTCGCACAAGTGCGAAGACGGGCACCCTAAGCCACAAGAGGCGAAGAGAATCCCAAGTCTCTCTGACCATCAGGTAACAAGTGATAAAGGGGGGGTAGACCAAGAAATGGGGGACACGGAGACCGACCACTACCCCGGACGCAGGGGCGCAGTCTCGTGGGACAAATGACTCATAATCTTGAGCGCGAGGGAGGATGACCCGGACACCCCCTAGGTGCCTCGAATCACGAGAGCAATTGAGGTCAGGTAAAAAAGAGAGGGAAGGAGCTAAAGGAGGCCTCGCTTCGTTGATAGGTAGGGTACGCCCCAGGAGACCTTCTCCGGAAGGTAGATTAACCTAAGAAGGAGGCGGAATATAGGACTCAAGTGCCCAACCACGGAGCCTGAGGGGGAGGTTTTGGATTTCAGGGGGCCCAGGGAAGAAGTCGTGCGGGAGGTTAAACTCCGGAGAGAATAGGGAGGACTTAAGCATGTCAGTCATATGAACCGAGATGAACTAGAGCAGGCGAGTGGCGATCTCGCGAAGACTGTGCCCAACTTTTGATCAGGAGGAGGTAGGGCTCTTATTGAACAGGGGAGATACCACAGTAGCACCGTATAATAGAACAGCAGGATGAAAGTAAGTTTAAAGCAGTCCAGTTGGGCAGGGCTCCCAACCCCCCCAAAGGACTCAACATGTCTCCCGAAGCAGCAGAAATATTGTCTAGGGAGATTAGAAGCCGTAGAAGGGGCAGCCAAGGGATTTCTGGGGGCATGGGCAAGCTCCTATAAGAAAGGCACTGACGGACTGGACTGGAATGGGTTAATGAATTCAGATAATCAACTTAAGCAGGAGGTAATGCCGAAAGGGACAGATAACGAGCAGTGGAAGGGCCTCTTAATGTGTGTAATGTATGAAGCACTAAATGTAACAAATATAAGGGCTAAAACAGCAAGCGGGACCAAAACACTATGGACAGAAAATAACTGGAGAGTTGCTTTGAGAGATGGGGTCCAAGATGACTGGTCAGCTAATGATTCAGGTCAGGGTATGTTGAGGTGTCTGGCATGTTTAATAGCGGCCCTTATGCCGAACGAGCAGCACCTAAAGCCAGGAAGGGGGAGACTAGCGCAGCATTGTAAGAAGATTTGGGAAACTGTGGCGGTGGACTTAAGGGAAGAGAACAGGGGCCTCGGGCAACAGAAAGTAGAGAAGCTCGAAGAATTTCTAGACTTAATTCAGGATCTGAGGGGTGATGATACAAATAGATATGATGGTTTTGGGTTTCTTTTGAGTATATATTATGGCTTGAGCAAGTGTTCCAGCTATGGCAGAAATTATGAGCTGACAGGGCTCCTAAGGAGGCGTTCATGGGATCTGAGCAGCATGGGAGCATGTCGTATAACGAAAGGCGTCTTTCAATGTAGCGGATCAAGCGGAAATTCCAGTGAAATAGGACTGAATATTTGGACTAACAGCAAAGAAAGGCTCGTGACAGAAAGAACAAGGCCGAAGCCCCAACCACTGGAGCTTAGCACAGACAAACAAGAAGAGCAGGAAGAGTTAAGGCGAAAGCTGGAAGACAGCCGGCGGAGAATGCAGGAAGCGGTAGAGACAATAACACAACGGCATCTCATTACCCATGAGGCGGCCCAAGCAGTAGTCTTCAAGACGGGCAAATCTGACCAGCTGACATCCGAAGATGCGCATCCGAACCAACACAAGAAAAACCAATCGCCCCACGGATCGGCAACGCCAGAGGAGCAAGTGGCATCATCTCATGTTACTGGTGAAGTGGAGCGGATAAACCCCAACGCCACCGCAACTATCACCCAAAGTCTCGGCCAGTCGAGTCAGCCAGAACAGGGGCAACAGCTTGGGGGGCCGGCGGGACAAGGAGAGAAAATCCAGAACACCCCCAGCAAACAACAGACTCCAACCCCAACTCTCTTCGGACAAGCTGAGAACCCAGAACCCAAGCCTTCAGCCGATGCTCAGGGGTCTCCGATTAGGGACGCTGAGCCTCAGGCCGTAATCTTAGGCACCGGTCAAATAATAGGGGCAGTGATGAGCACAATCCTGAGTGTCGCAGCGATGTATGGTATCTACCGAGTGTATAGAACAAAGAGAAACACCAGACCTCAGCCTAGCCGGTGGACAGCTCCTGAGGGGACCCGAGTGGCGTATATGAGTTCATCTCCCTAGAATTGAAAGTGGGGGGACAAAGGAGTTAGAGTTAAGGACTAAGCTGACGGTGCTGTCAACCAGCACACACTAAGCAGCAGGAGCGGAGTCTCAAGCACATCTCCTGACTGGAGCACACGGGAAGATCATAGCCTTTAAAACAACTCCAGGCCCAGCCCATCCCGCAGCGGATATCAGGAGGTAGATGAAGCCGCATCCATCCCAGGGGCTGAGAATTTCTTTAAAGACACCACACCACAAATCCCCCACGCCTCAGCCCAAGGTCAGCTCCCCTAGCCGCCTGTGGTATGGCCCCCGAGAGGAGGACGTAAGGACAGATGGTCAAAGGCAGCCGTCAAAGCTTCACGTGGCTGATCCACTGGGGCTGAGCCTAATGGCAGTCCGCAGCTGGATTCTTTCACCTAAAGCGAGAGACACGCAGAAGAGGGTCAGAGGGGGGAGTCCGAAGGTGACGGCCGGAGTGGGGGGCTAGCGTCTGTGGGGGGGGGCCAAGAAGTGGGGAGTTTGAGGCTTAGCGTTTATGCTTAGCCTCCGGAAGTTACCATTAGGGGCAAAGAGTATAGGGTTGGATGTTTACGATTTGGACTTAACCTTACGGCTTCAGGTGGATTTAGCCTTCAGAGTGAGAGGTTCAGGGTTCGACACTCAGGATCTAGCATTAGGGTTAAGGTTCGGAGATTAGGGTTAGGTTTAGGGTTAATAGATTGGGTGGGCCGGTTCAGGGTTTAGGTTAAACATTCGGGGTTCAAGTTTAGGTTTAGGGTTAGAGCTTCTAGGGTTTAGGGTTCAGGGTTTAAGGTTCGGGGTTTATGGTTCAGGGTTTAAGGTTCGGGGTTTATGGTTCAGCG
>NW_008481892.1:45647-46494 GCF_000524495.1 Plasmodium inui San Antonio 1
GAGGAACATGGGTTTAATTTCTTAAACAGGCCATACTCAAATCAAGGGGGAGAAAGGGACCACTAAATCGATGACTACAGAAGAAATATTATTATCTTTGTAGATAATATTTGATTAAAAGTGACCCTGTCTTAATAGGACAAAGGCATTCCAATAATAGCCATGTTAAATACAAGAGCAACTCCAGATCAAAATCCAATCGGAAACATGATAAAGGAAAAGTCTAGTAGGATTCAGTACATGATACAACCCCCTTCACGGGAAGGACGTATATATGATTGTCTTCGAGTGATGCCAAGAATCCTCCATGATTATTTCAAGGGCTACTATTGACGAATTCGAATTAGCTTATGTGCTCCTTTTATTTTGTTTTTTTTTTTTAAGATATTAGAGATATTATGTGGCTTATTAGGACTCAGTAGCTGTAATCTCATTAAAGAATAAAGGAATTATTTCTAATTCCTCCACAGATGCATAGATATGTAGATATAAAGGCTAACTCACTTACTGTATTGATAGTTATTTTTTAGTAAAAGCTAAAATCAAAGAATTATAAAGGCGAATACATTTTGATACGTAAGATCCGTTATCATCACTCCCTAAAGCTTCATCACGACCCAATAAGGAACCCAAAGCAAGCCCCTAATCCTAAGGCGTACAGAAAAGAAACACCTGATGAAATCTGTCAGGGCTACCCCCACAGGCATTAGCCAAGATCAATTCAGTCGTCAGGATCACCTTCAAGAAGTAAAGACGGAGGAGTAGCCATTGAAACAGGAAAATTACGGATCAGAGCCAGCGAGCATATCTCGGCGATACTACAATTAAAAAACGCCTCCGAGAGTCC
>NW_008481892.1:46909-48896 GCF_000524495.1 Plasmodium inui San Antonio 1
TTTGGGGTTCAGGGTTAGGGTTCAGGGTTCAGGGTTTAGGGTTCAGTGTTTACGGTTCAGGGTCTAGGGTTCAGGGTTTAGGGCTTAGGGTTTAGGGTTCATGGCTTAGGGTTTAGGGTTCAGCTCTAGGGTTCAGGGATTTGGTTTAGGGTTCAGGGCTTAGGGTTTAGGGTTCAGCTCTAGGGTTCAGGGATTTGGTTTAGGGTTCAGGTTTCAGGCGTCAGGGTTCAGGTTCAGGGTTCAGGTTCAGGTTTCAGGGGTCAGGGTTCAGGGTTCACGGTTTAGGTTTAGGTTTAGGATTTAGGGCTTTGGTTTAGCGGACTAGGCTTATGCTTCTTGGTTTAGGGTTTAGGGTTAGGTTTATGTCTTAGGTTTTACGGCTTCCTCTTGACTGTTCACGTTCTATTTTTTACGGAACAGTTTGCTGTGTTGTTCGATTCATGTTTCAAGATTCACATTTGAGGCGTTATTTCTTAGTGTTCACGGCCCAGGATCTTGGGAAGATTCTCCCCTTCTATATTGCTTGGATTTTGTGTCATGTGGTATCTGTGACGATTTCGGGTTCTAGGTTTAGGGTTCATTCCCTAATCCTCATCTCAGATTTTTTTGTTAGGTGCCCTTCGCTTTTTAGGCTTTTGTTGTCCCGAATTTTCTCTTAGGACTTATATGGGGTTTTTGTTTTATCCCTTCCATTTTCTCTCTTGGCTAAAGCGTATTTTGGCTATGCTCAACCTGGAAGGCCGGGGTCGCCTGGGTGTCTTCTTGTCTAATCTTTATCTTTGTGAGTTCAAGCATCTAGGTCTAGGGACTACATGCTGTGGTCCCCCTGTAGGGGTGAGATGGCCGCTCTCATGGATTTAGATCTCATAGACCCTGGGTTAAGGGGGTTTTCTGTCCTTCTATTGATTATTCTTTGCTGTCTATCTTTCATTTGTTCTGATTTGGTGCTCTGGGGTGTATTTGCTGTTGCTCAGTGGGGAGTTAGGTCGGATTGACGGTGTAGGAGGGGGGTTTTTGCGTCAGTTTTCTGAGTTACTTTTCATTTCCTATGTGTTCGTTTTAGGTGGATTTTTCCTATGTTTCCTGTGTATTGATCAGGGAGTTGCGATTTGGGGGTTAGATCTTGTCTTGGCGTTATTTCTTAGGTCCTATTTCCTAGTTATGTTGTTAAAGGCTCCACTCTTTAGGGATGACTTTTTTGCATTTAGTGTGTAGGGTTCAGGGAGCAGGTTGTAACTTCTCGTAGTTAGAGTTTAGGTACTTGGTCTCTGGCTTTATTCCTTCAGAGATGTTGTTGCTGATGAGATTTCATAGGCCGCTTTGCTTTCCTTCTATTGGGGATGGGGTTAAGGCTTCTGATTTGCAGTTTAGATTTGTCCCTCTATTATTCACTTGTTATGGTTCAGCTCTAGGATCTATTTTGTAGTTGTTACGCTCATTTTCCTTTATTGGGTGTTTCTTGTTGCGAATGTACTCTTCCTCCCTTAATATTTACGCGTCACCATTTAGTATACACGTGGTAAGCCTTAGTGTGCATACTTTGTTTCCTCTGCTCCGTCTTGTGGGTTGTTTTCTTCTGCTCTCGCCTCCGATTAGTTGCTGTCATAATTCTTCGGCTTAAGGCTTCAGTGCTCACTCGGTTGTTCTACCTCTAGGTTTTGTCTCCTACGGTTTCTTTATTTGTTTTAAGGCCTTAATTTGTTTCTACTTGTCCTTTTATAACCTGTTTGGTGTAGTTTTGTTTAGCTTTCTCATTTGACTCACTTTTTTGGGTAGCTGTTATATGTAACCCCTCTTATTTCTCAGTTTTTAGCTGTCAGACCCTATCCCTTAGTGGGTATGGCTCTGTTTCATATTTAGCCTGTCTTAGGTCATTTCTTGTTTGCTTTCATCCAAGACGGACTCTCGGAGGCGTTTTTTAATTGTAGTATCGCCGAGATATGCTGGCTGGCTTTGATCCGTAATTTTCTTGTTTTAATGGCTACTC
>NW_008481892.1:48906-50171 GCF_000524495.1 Plasmodium inui San Antonio 1
AAAGAAAGAAACAGATACGGCTTAGATATGCGCCATTAACAGATAAGTAGTTATTCACTGCAGTAATTAATGTATCATTAAGGAAGACACAAAAGGAAGAAGTTCTTGGTGGTCAAAATTTCTTCATACAATGAAGTGGCAATGAAGGTTGCGCTTGAAGGGATTATAGAGTGAGAAGTACAGTTGAATACACGATTTGCATATTGGCACATTGGCAGTGCAGTATCTGACATTACACTCCGGAATAGCTAGAAACAAGTATCCGCATATTGTTCGCTTCCTATGTTCAATTATCCCTTGGCGCGCCCTATGCAGAAATAGGATTTCCCTTTCGGCTTAGAGATTTTCTTCTATTGTCTTTCTCAACCTAAGTTGAGGACGGGTTTCATAACTTATTCAACTAATTTCATTCCATCAAACCCAGATAAAACGCCCTCATTAGATTCAGAATGGGTGGAACTTACATTTTTATTTGAGTCTCCTCCTCTCAGACATCCATCTTCATTTAACTCCGAGAAGATCCTCTGCTGTATTAGGGGCATTATCTTCTGTTCCAGGTGGTTATCTCCTGCGACAAATTGTTTAAAAATGTTTGGAACGACAGTTGGTGTACACATTAGTCATATGTATCTTATTTATATTTCATATGTATAGACTGCTTTCTCCATATAAACATCCCAAAAAAAGGTACATTAGATTCAGGGTAAGAACAAAATAAGAAATTTCGAGAGGCTTCGTATTATTTCTTCAAGAAATCTCTACTCCATATAGCTTCCTAGTAGCAACATATAAGTGGCGACAACGAGAAGTGAAACTGAGCAGGAGAGAAAAAAGGATCTTCGGAAGTTAAGGCCATGAGAGGTCCTGTCCTCGGCTTCAGGTGCGGGAGAACGTTTTTCGTTCCTCCTGTTATTCCTAGGTGAGCATTCATCAGCCAAAACGGAATTGGATTGGCTGAGAGAAGCCATAGTAGGTTAATTTAATTCCTGTGGTCCATATAAGTATACATAAAAAAGGGTTATTACGTGCGCGAATCTTGTTCTAAATACATAACTGAGGTCGGTTGTGTTATGTTATCATAAACTGTGTTAAAATACATTGAGATATTTTAAACTACCTTCAAATACGTTCGAGTAGGTTTTAAACTGTTAAAATATGTAGGAAAGAATTCTCCTTAAATAAGTTTGACAAATCCAAAATCTTTAACAAAAGCAAAAGCACTTACCTAAATAAATTAAGACATTATAGAAAATATCTTTAGCCAA
>NW_008481893.1:0-5973 GCF_000524495.1 Plasmodium inui San Antonio 1
TACAAAGGCAAAAGAAGAAGCTAAAAAGGCAAAGGAGGAAGCAAGAAAGGTAAGAGAACAAGCTAAAAAGGCAAAAGGAGAAGCTAAAAAGGCAAAGGGAGAAGCTAAAAAGGCAGAAAAAGAAGCTAAGAAAGCAAAAGGAGAAGCCGAAAAGTTAGAGCAAGCTGAAAAGGCAGAAGAACAAGCTAAGAAGGCAGAAGAGGAAGCTAAGAAGGTAGAAGAACAAGCAAAGAGGGAAGAAGAAAAAGCTAAGAAGGCAGAAGAGGAATATAAAAAGGCAGAAAAAGAAGCTAAAAAGGCAAAAGAAGAAGCTAAGAAAGCAGAAGCAAATGCTAAAAAGGCAAAAGAAGGAGCTGAAAGGGCAAAGGGACAAGCTAAATGGGCAGAAGGAAATGCTAAAAAGGCGAAAGAAGAAGCTAAGAGGGCAGAAGAAAAAGCTAAAAAAGCAAAAGAAGAAATCAAAAAGTTAGAGGAAGATAAAGAAGAAGAAGAGGAAGCCAAAAAGTTAGAGGAAGACAAAACGTTAGAGGAAGCTAAGAAGTTAGAAGAAGCTAACAAGTTAGAGGAAGACACAACGTTAGAGGAAGCTAAGAAGTTAGAAGAAGCTAAGAAGTTAGAAGAAGCTAAGAAGTTAGAGGAAGCCAAAAAGTTAGAGGAAGCCAAAAAGTTAGAGGAAGCCAAAAAGTTAGAGGAAGCTAAGAAGTTAGACGAAGCTAAAAAAGCAGAGGAAGAAGCCAAAAAAGCAGAAGAACAAGCTAAGAAGGTAGAGGAAAAAGCCAAAAAAGCAGAAGAACAAGCTAAGAAAGCAGAAGAGAAAGCCAAGAAGGCAGGACAGAAAGCCAAGAAGGCAGAAGAACAAGCTAAAAAAGCAGAAGAAGAAGCTAGAAAGGCAAAAGAAGAAGCTAAGAAGGCAGAAGAAGAAGCTAAAAAGGCAAAAGAAGAAATCAAAAAAGCAGAAGAACAAGCTAAGAAGGCAGAAGAAAAGGCTAAAAAGGCAAAAGAAGAAATCAAAAAAGCAGAAGAAGAAGCTGAAAAGGCAGAGGAAGAAGCTAAAAAGGCAAAAGAAGAAGCCAAAAAGCCAGAAGAAGAAGCTACAAAGGCAAAAGAAGAAGCTAAAAAGGCAAAGGAGGAAGCAAGAAAGGTAAGAGAACAAGCTAAAAAGGCAAAAGGAGAAGCTAAAAAGGCAATGGGAGAAGCTAAAAAGGCAGAAAAAGAAGCTAAGAAAGCAAAAGAAGAAGCCGAAAAGTTAGAGCAAGCTAGAAAGACAGAAAAACAGGCTAGAAGAAGTCTAAATTTTAGAATGAGTACCGAGTCTATAAACAGTCAAGGTGGCAATCCAACCGATGATTCCAAAGCAGCTTCTGACCCATAAAAAAATTCAAAGGATAATACAAAGAATAAGGGTGGTAAACCCAAACAGAACTTATGATGCTAAAAAAGGTTCTGGAAAGCCAAGTAAAAATTAAAAAAAAAAGAAGAAAGGAAAATACAAAAATGTGCAAAAAAAAAAAACAACAAAATTTGATTATGAACATTTCAAGGCATTTAGAATACTATCGACATGAAGTTCATATCCATAATTAGAACAATTGTATGTCTACCAGATTATTTACATATAATAATATATTATATCGTCTAACAAAGATGCTTTAATGGAACTTTGTTTTTCTCTTTATAATATATTATATATACCGTGGTAACATAATAATGGAATATGAATGTGCGCTTCAATGGATACATTTTTTTCTTTGATGAATAAAAGAATGGAAGAATGATCAAATGGATGAATTCCTTGAGGACAAAAAATACTATCCTATATGGTTTTTTACCTAAAGGAATAATTCACTTAAAGACGTTTGCCTTATATGCTATATTTTTTTTGCTCATAGCAATTAGAATAATTTAGGCAAAGAATATATTCACTTAAGACCTCTATGGGATTAGAAAATTATTATTTCATTAACGCGTTTGATTATGTGTACATCTTATTATTAATTTTTAACGGAACGCGTTGTTCCATTGGTTCATACAAGTTTTCATTTTATGTATTTTTTACTTGTATTAACCATATGCAGTTTGTGCCTATAGGCACTTATCATTTTTTTAATTTTTGTACATGTATGTGCTGATAACACACGTTACATGTTGCGTGGTCCCATTAATGTTTGGTATTTATAATTTAGTGTAAGTAAATTATGGGTAATAGAATATAATTAAAATTTAAAGATATGCAAAGGAATGTCCTATTTTTAGTTTTATTCCCCATGACGGTTGAACGTTTTAAGCATGCTTTAACTTGAAATGCATGTTAGTTAAAGAAAAGAATTTCTATATTTTGTTATTTGCAAGTTAAGAAACGAAATATGTAAAATGAAGCAAAATAAAAGGGCTAAATCAAATGCGCAAACTTCGAAGAATGTAGTCTTCTGTATTTTCTTCAGTACTTTAAAATTGTTTATGTTAATGTGTGAAAAAGGGGCGTGTACGAATAGCCACAATTCTGTAATTATTGGGAACATTGTATAGATCGTTCCTTGTAAGTTAGATGTGACGAAGGAACGACGTACAATCTTGTGTAAAACAACATAAAAGGAGAAAAACGGTCTAAAGGATAAAAATTTTTCCTTGTCGTAATTAACCATTGCACGAACAGTGTGTTGTGCAAGATTAAAGTTAAAATGCGCAGCTGTATCACGTTAAATGATTTATAGAGTGCCGATACATTTTAATGTCCTTCCAAGGGTAATGTTTTTCGGAAGGCATTTGCTTTTTCCTAATTATTTTAATCAAAATAACGACATTTCAAAGTATCATTACTCGTCACAATAAGATATTTTTTAACAGAAAAAGAGATCACAGGAGAGGACATTTTTTATATCTAATGTTTTTGAGTATTTTTTTTTTCCAATTTTCCTTATTTTGTAGTTCTAAGTTTTAGCTTATCCCATGAAAGTTGAGCAGATGAACTTCCATAAAGATGAAGGATAAAAAAATTGTTAAAAAATTATGTTAACATTGTGTAATGATGAAGAAGGAACTTGTTAAAGAATTTTTCATTGTTATAATCTGGACAATCAGAAGAGGACACAAAAAGATGGGTTTTTTCCCTTCAAGTGTATTCCTTGTCCTGAGTTGTAACTTGCGTACATTATTAGAAATTCCGTCCCTTAGCAAGTTGTCTTTATAGGTAATAAATAATTTATCCCGGTGCAGTGCTTGAATTAAGTTCAAATTAATAATCCATAATTACAGGATTAAGAGTTTTGCGCGATTACTTCTATCTGCATGCGTGGTGTTAATAACGTTAGGACATTCTTGGGAAAAGCAAAACTAAAATTCAGCGTCATCCAAGACATTGATTTAATCCCAATTTAATCCTGTTGAATCCCCGTTCAATCTCCGTTTGATATCGATTCCTTTTTTAATCGTAATAACAGTCACCAGTGCAATAACAAATGGAATGCATCCTTTCCTTTTATTATTATTATTTTTTTTTTTTAAATGGAGATTGTCGACCAAAATGTAGAATTTTAACAAAGAAGCATAATTTATCACTTGCATATTTGGAATGGCCACTTCAGAATATTATACTGATCCTCAGCAACCATCTGTGCGATTAGGAAATAATGCCTTACTTGTATGCAAACGGTTTTAATTTTTTCTGCTTAAAAATATAAAATATAGATGAACTTATAACTATTTATTAACAATAACTAATTGCGAAGACAAAGCAAAATTGGAACCACTCTTATATTTTAAAAATGGCAACTTATTGGAAAAAAATAAATCTAGGATATTTAACATTAACCTTTACCAAAATGTTACAAAAAAAAAAAAAAATGATTAATGGGTACGAATCTCGTACAATGCATAAAAAAAAACTTTATTTTCCTACTTTATGTGCGAATGTTATTTTCCTCTCCCCTATTTTTGTCAGTCGGCCTAAATCCTTCTTTATTTATTTATTTTTGTAAAATTTGGATTGCCGTTGAAACCCTTTGATTGCTTACAAATAGATTAAATTAACACTTTATCATATATATAGTTTATATTCTTGCTTTATTGTAGAAAAATTTCTGTAAGATTCGTTTGCTTTTTCTAGCCCTAATTTGTCGCCTCCTTGTTGAAATAATCATTTTTCTAGGTTTTAAAAAAAAAAAACGAATTGCATGTATGAAGAAATAATATATATAGAGCCTCTTTACCATGATAATCTTTTATTTCCTCTGCTGATTATGAGCCTATTAGTAATTGAAAAACAGCGTAGTGAATGTTTTTCATTTAACATATCTAAAAGGGGAATAGAACTCATATTATTCCTTTTATTTGTGAAAATTCGTAATTATTACATTTTACGTCATATAGGTAATGTTGCCTGTGATAGTTCATTTCCTGCTATCTATGCCTGGGGGTGATCTTCCTAGCTGCATAAAGGAACCACTTCTTATATGAAGCAAATATATTTTGAGGCAATATCTATGCAGTGACTATACATACATGGATGTAAATCATGTTTCCAGTGACTCTTGTTATATATGTGGCAATGCATGTTATGTTCGATGACGCAATTCTATGAAGAACAGCGGGTAGTAAAGGAATGCTTACCATTTTTAATGGATTTTTTATTAAATATAAAGTTAGTTCTTTTTTGGATTAACAATATATATATTTTATTCTTCTTTCAGCTGTAATGTTTGTTTTATAATTACATTCACGAATATCTTTTATGTTTGATATGTAGTGTGATAAATATGTGAGCTTTACATATATGGAACATACATCTATGTAACGATATATTCATTCGCGTATATGTACGTATGTATTGTATATGTATACGTACATTTCTATTTAAACTTAGCGTACATTTTTGTTAATCTGTTTATTAAGGAGACACAATGAAATATCTGATGCAATTAATCACATTCATGTTTTTGACGTATATTAAATTAATATGCCTGAACAATGTCCATTATGATGATTGTATTAGTATAATATGGTTATTTAGTAAACATATTTAGCAAAATATTTTTTTAAAGATATTTCCTTTTCCGTACACAGCAATAATATTTATGTTAATTAATAATGAACTGTAAATATTGCTAATTTGATCAAATAAAAAATAATTATGAAGAAGTTTGATACAAATTGTAGCAGATCTGTTGAATTCAATATACATTGTAAGAACATAGTTAGAAGATTTTTTATTAAAGCCTTAGCAATTTTTACAAAATGTCACCTCTCGCCCAAATTAAAGGGATTCCTATTTTTTAGTGAAATTTCTATCGTTACTGTCTTATTATGGATATTCCACTACAACAGTGTAAGAAAAAAAAATGATATTCCTTACTAGTGTGTTTGGTTTTTTTTTTCCTTTTTTTTTTTCGTTCACTCAATTTTTGCTCTACGCTTATGTTTTACACCTGTTTTGTTAGCTTTTTGTTTTCCGTGCGTTTTTCGTTGTTTCATTTTACCCCCCGAATTTCTTTCTTCTGGTGAAATTTATTCTCTCCACCATTTAATTCATACCATTGTACATATTTTGATTTCGTGTTCTAACATCTTTAGTCAGTGGCCACTGTTGAAATATGGAGTCCAAAGGAAAATCACATCTGTGAGTGGCTAATTTGGAAGCCCAGTAGATTGCTAAGTAAAGAAGAAATAGCAACTAAGGAAAATCATGGATACTCGAGAAAAAACATTGCCCATTTGTTAGAGTTGGACGAAGAGAGCATTGAAGAACATTATGAGTCATTAATGTGTGAAGGTTTCAACAAGAATAGCATTAAATGGAAAATATTTGGGAAGTACACACCTCAAGTGGAAAAAATTATGAACAAAATAAATAGAACGATTGATTTAGAATTAATCCATGCCTTAAAATCAGATTCTTATAATGAGGGAAATGATTTGGCTTCTGTAAAGGAATCAAAAATTGAGCGGATAAAATCGTTCTTTTGTAAGTATAAAATATTT
>NW_008481893.1:6122-34091 GCF_000524495.1 Plasmodium inui San Antonio 1
GTCGCTCTCTTCTTGGCCGTAATTTTGGCTTCATCCCTCAAGGAAGCCATTTCTGCTGTTTTGTTAGTCATTTTTCTGTTTATATTAACAATAGTTACTTTCAAGAAAATACAAAAATGCGCCTACATTATGGAAATGAACAGAAAATTAAAGAAGAATTATCTTGGTTTTATGGAGTATTAGGTTGTCACCTCTCTGAAGGCTACCTTCAAAAAAATTATAATCCTTGCAAGTCTTTGCATTTAATACAATATTTGGAATACGCTTAACACCTGATACATTTGTCTGAAAATATATATGTGTGTGTACATAAAAATTTTCTCTCTTTTTTAATATGAGGCATGAAATTCTAATTTTTTAAAAGCCTTTTTAATCCCATTGTGCGCGTTGTTACAGAGTTTGAACACTTGCGTTTGTGTCTTAATGAAAAGAGCAAATTGTTAAGTTGGTTTAATTGTTACAAATGAAGCGTATTTTTAAGAAATCGCTGTTTTATTTTATTTCACCATGTCCTATATGTTATATTCCATTATATTTCATTTTGTATATTATAGTTTTATTACATTCTACCAAAATTTCCTTTTTATCGTGTCTTTCTTAATTCTACTTGTATTTTTTTATGTAAAAAATTGATTTTTTTTTTTTAAGTTTAATTTATTTGAAAAGTGTTTTCTTTGTTTTATGTATATTTATACGAAAAAAGATTAGAAAATTTCGTTTTCGTATTCTTACTATTATTATATAAATGGTAATCTATGTATTTCTACACTTGAATAGCACAAAGACGATTTGTGTTCCTTTTAAAGATGTCAGAATTCAATAAATTCTCAAACTTGTATTTTTGGAATGAAAAATATACAATAGTGGTATTATGAAATATGTTCCAAGCGAACTTTTAGTTTGTGTTTTTTTCCTGTTTTGTTATGTTCGTAAGGACACTATGTTATATATGTATATACGTATGTATAATTATACATATATATATAATGAATGGAAAACTTTCGACACTGTTATTTAACTTAGAACGCACTAAATGTGTTAGTAGACGCCCTTCTGTTTTCCATTTTTCACTATATAAAATAGTGCATTATCAGATTAAATGCCAAATTGAAAAAATATTATTCGTTAGTTAACTGGAAAATTCCTTATTTATGTTTGACGCACACATGTAGTGAAAACCGCTAATTAGTAATTCATTCAGGGGGGATAGTATCCGCCATTATAATTACCATCAAAAGAGAAATCTTTACCACATACACAAAATGGGACAAATTGCAGAGTTCATAAATGTACATAAGTATCTGTGGGCCTTTTTAATCATTTCTCCTTAGAGAAAAGTAAAATTTGTTGTACAATTAAATCTCCGGAGCTCTCAAAAAGAACATATTTTTTAAATATTTTACTTCTCTTTCGGGCACATAACAGGTGCAGGATAATTAAAAGTATGTCTACGATAAATTAAGCTACCGTAGTCAATAAGGAAGTGGACGAAATTGCTCCACCAGAAAGAGTATTCACTTGCTTCCTTATTCATCTGCTAATTTATTTCCCTATTTATGGGCTTACTCTTTTAATCTTAACATTCTAGGCATTTTATGGGAATTCTTTTGGTACATGTATGCGTAGTATTCTGTTTGGTGTTTATTGAGAAGGACTCGAATAACCAAGCTAAAATCGTTAGGGAGCATAAGACCCCTGTGCTAGTCACCCACACTTACTTCTTCCTCATAAGTGTTATTTCTATGAACTGCCGGGTTTACACTTTTATTTATAATCCCCCAATGGCAGCATATTACGTCGATGTAACATTGATGGAGAACTTTATATATTTAGAATTGTAGGGAGAAAGGGCCTTATACATAGAGAACATGTTTATGTCGTTGTCAAGTTGATATATGCATTTTGTAGAGGAACAGGACTAGTGGATTAGGAACATAGCATAGTGTCCACGTTGAATTTTTCTTAAAGAAACTATGAAGTTTTTTCTACATATTTAATGCCATGAATAAAACGAATGTCTTTACACGATTTCGTTAATAATAAATCATAGACACAGTTATACATAACGACGGGATTTATTACTATGAATGTTCAATTTATGAAACCGTTTTTGAATTTCCTCTGTAAGGTGCAGTTGTTAACAGGCAAGGGGGACCAGGCAGGTACTACTCCAAGTGAGTATATGTAGATACAAAAATTATACTTCATCAGTATTGGAGTTTCACACGATGGATTAATGAAATGAGTAACATTCATAGCATTAATTATACCTTTCTTGTAATTTTATGGTAAAAAAAGGAGAACCATGTGCAAAGCAAACAACGAGAGTCACGACTATCAGAAAAAATGGGCAAATTCCGGACGGGCAGTTGTGAATGCACTTCAAATGGAGGTAAATATAATGCACACATATTGTTTAATCGTATTTCACCATTTCAGATAACTTTGGACTATTTTTACGTTTCAATGGAACTATTCCCCCCCTTCCTCTTTCTTCCGCCTTTACATTCTTAATATTCACTGGAATAAATAGTTCCAATAAGACATATAAAGATGTTCGAACGGTTTCCGCTTCGGTACTGTCTGAACCTATCGAGTTATGCACTAAAATTTGTTCAGCATGTAATTCTCAAGGTACTATATTTATAACTTTATTCCATACATTGTCTATAAATATTTTCATATTATTATTTTAAAGGGATGTAGATGCAGAACAAAATTAACTTATCTTACATTTTAGTATAAACTTAGGATGAAAGTTGGCTGAAGGATTTACTTCGCATTTTAAGCTTCTATGGATTACGCTATTTTGAGGAATATACATACTGTAAGTGGTTGTACTCTAGTAATTTGAGAAGGTATATTTCTCTCTAAGTTATTGTCATTACAGTTTATGTTTTATGTCTTCTTCATAAATTATGTTTTAATGATATTCCCAAAAATGATCTTAAACGAGATTTATACGCGGAATAAAATTTATGAAATCAGGGTTGATTCTGTTAACGGATAAGAATGAGTTCATTTTTTTTATTAGATTTTTGGGAATTGGAGAAAACGGCAAAAACTGGTAAGAACGATTAACGATAAATGCTACGATTTTATTTACGTTTTGTGATATCTCTGACGACATATCTAAAATGAAAAATTTAATAAGCTTCTTAATATTTTTAATGCATATGGGTTGCTCTAACATTGGTATACTTATTACTTTTTATTTTATTTTATATTTCTATTATATTTTATTCTATTCTATCTTATTTTTTTTTCCATAGCTTTTTCCTTGCTAAATGACGGATCTGCATTGCATAGTTCTCAGAAAGGCTGCAATATGTGGATACATATAAATATAATTTCTGCTCATGTTTTGCATATGATTTGTTAGGAATTTTTGTAAATTCAACTGTTACACGTATGTATCGTTTTTTTTTTTTCTTATAAATCCACTTGTATTTTTCGTTGGAATATATTACTTCTATATGAAATAGTGTATTTCAATGAAATGTAAACATTTCTGCTGCAAATACAATGTTGTTCTATATGTTTTTCATTTACTAATAGTGTGTTCTTCACTCTTCATCATTAAAAATGGAAAAGGGGAAGCATTTGTTCCATATTTAAGAATATACAAAATGAGTTGATGAAAAAGTACATTATTATGCTATTATCACAAATTTAATAATAACATTTTTGAATATTATTTGTCAAACAGAAAAAGAAAAAATTCGAAATAATATAACCCAGTGGAATCAGTTTTTAGCATATATTTATAAAAGAAAAAAAAACAGAAAAAAAAGGTTGCCTTTAAAAAAAAAAGCAACCATAAGGAAAAAGAGAAAAAATAAATATTATAGCCTTTTGTCCAGGATTTATATATTCTCGCTTTTTTTAATATGTTGGAAATGGGAGCATTCTGACAATGTAAGAATAAGGATCATGTTTGAGAATTTGCGTACTCGTTTCTGTTGTTTTCTTACGCCTGCAGTAATAATTTGCGTCTTTGTTTTAATTTTTCAGTTAAATGGTTATTCCTATGTTATGAATAAAATATCTTCAATAATTTGTATAGTTTATACCCTTAGGGGTATCACTGGGAAAGAAGGGCTTCCTCCGTAAATCTTTAAATGGAAGGCTTGGATTATCAGTTTTTCGAAGGCAACCTATTCCAGGAATGTTTCCTGCTAATGTAACCCAAACGGATGTACAATATTATAATGGTGACAGTGTGGATGATTACGATGAAGAACTTTACGATGAAACAGGAACAGAAGATGGTGTTGATGATTCGGAGAGTGATATGTACAGCAACACGAATATGGAGATGGACTCAACATATGAAGGATTAAACACCCCTGTATCAAATAATACATTCTTAGAAAATTACAAAGAATTAAAATTGGGGGAAATAAAATATTTCAATAGTTATAGCCATAGTCGTAGATCATTTATATGAAAAGCCAAGACTTTTATTAAAACGTTAAACATACACGTTGAATTACAACTGTTAGACATTCTGAACGGCCGCAGTTATCGCAACCCCTTTACGGTTAGAATAAAAAATAAGATGGGAAACATTCGGAGTGTCATGCTTAAATATAGAATATTCTCTCCAGTAGCAATTGGAACAGTTCTTACATTATTGTTATTATGTTTTCCGGGCAAACTTGCGTTCATAACGGGAAGTGCAACTATTTTAATCATATCATATTTTTTTGTTAAATTATGGAAATGTCAAAATATAGTTGATCATGAGGACGGTATCCCAGAATTATAAAGAATATTAAGGATAGATATATATTGAAAGGTGTCAATTTGCGTTATAGAAGATACTTTTTTGTGTATTAACTGAATATTCCAATGTGTAGTGCCTAAGAAAGGGTACAAACGAGCAACAGCGCAAACGTACTTTTACGACTAATCTGTGGAGGGAGGTTCACGTTTTGAATATACCGCAACATGAGTACATTATTTATCATTTCATGCCTTACCCCAATTAGACATGTATACTTGATTTTTATAGGTATGTTCATATTTCTTAAAGTTCTTTTCCTTCTTTCTTTCTTTTTCTTTTTCTTCTTCTTTTTCTTTTTTACCTTTTTTTTTTCTTCTTTTTTTCCTTTTTTTGTTTTACGAGAATTTGTGCGAATTAGTAATAAAATTTATTCGTTTTGGCTGATTCGTTAAAATTCAATCGATATGTATACTAATATATACATATATAGCGAATGATTTGAAATTTTTAATATTGGAAAAATCTGTTCTTCGCATTATTTACAAGAACTTATTTGTATTCCAACTTTTATATTTGTTAATTTAAGTATAATTATAAATGAGATAAAATTGTTACCAGGGAATAACATTGTTTTCGCTGTTATTGTATTTTTATGTATAGACATTGGTGTGTCATGGGAATCGTGAGGAAGGAGAGGCATATGGATAATTCTGCATATTGGAATCTATGTATATATGTCTGTGTGTTCCTTAAAAAAGAGATTGGCAGTTATTTTACAGCGTAATGTTGTAGGAAAATGATAACTGTAAAATTATAATATATTGGGAACTGGCTTTTTTAGATTTAATAATTTATTGATCTTTCTTAAATTTCTATCTTCTTCCTTCGTATAGGGTATGTGTGCACAGATTCTTCATATAAACCCTGGTTTTATTTCGTACTTTTCAATCGTAAAAGGATGTTCTTCCCAATAGTTTAATATGAAGTTGTTGCTTACCTGTGGTCTAAGGAACATGTGGACTTCCGTAGGTACATACACACATATAAGCAGTGGGGTAACGTATGGTGTGTATATTTTGCTGCCCTCCCTTTGGAACATATGGATCTGTATTATCTACGACGTAACTAATGCTATAAAAGGTCTGCGAAGTAAATACGAAGAGATACCCTTCCCTAGATGATATTTCTACTAATGGGTTATTTAATTTTAGAATCCAGAAATTTTCTTATTGTTAACGAAACGTGCTACTTTATGTGGCTCACCCTTTATAGACTGAAATATATTAAAAACGGTATAATTAAAGTTAGAATGTAAACTCTGCAGAATAGGCGAAAATTTGAGCAACGAATAGGATTATTTTATTTCTAAATCTATCCATTTCTAAGAAAGGCAAGAGTTGGTTCGAAAAATAGAATAATGAGTTACGTTACAGAAGAATGAACAGAACACCAATGCAAAAAGGCTAATACGTGGATAAGTCAATTTAAAGGCAAATTTGACGGTTCCTTCAACAGATGTGATTCATTATCTCGTTACATTGTACATTATATATACGTTATTTTAAAAAAAAACATTAGACGTAAATTAATGTCGGACACAAATTAACGATTAACACATTTGTGATGTGGGGGGTTTCCCTATCAGCATGATTAAGCTAATTATACATAACGCAAACAGAAGAGGAGAAGGTGGTAAAATTGCCCATTTGTGAACTGATTTTTATAGATGCATTGGTAAACGCTATTAAAAGTCAAGGAGGGAAATACCACTTTTGATAGTCAACAGCAACATATGCCTATATTTTTTTTCTTTCTATGATATTCGAGGTGAATTTTTTAGAATATTGACGTCGCCTTACGTTTTAGTTAAATGTGATGCATCTTTTAAACATCCGTTTAAAATATAAAATGATAAAAAGCGGAGGAGAAGAGTAAAATTAGAGGTGCAGTATGGGAAAAAAGAAATAGAGTTTCAACTGAGGGTTCTAGTTCTTTAAGTAATGATAAATCTTATAGTATAAATATTAAAGCACGACCTATATTATAATGTACAGAACAATGATAAGGGTGTAAAAATAAGCTGGGAAACACGATAATGGTTTGGAGTTTTCGTACAAAAAGTTGCAATGGAGCATTTTTTTCTTAAATAATAATGTTGGAACATTCCTCTTTTTTTTTCTTTTTTTTTTTTCTATTTACGTTTTATGAGTGCTACCTTTCAATAAAATTTCTTAGTTAGTTGAAACGAATTTATTACACAATGTCAATACATATAGTGAAGCATAACTTTATATAGGAGCAAAAGCAAACCTACGAAAAGTTCTTAAATGAAATAAGATCAGTGAATGTAGAAACTCCCCTAATATTTCTTCACTTTCTATAATTAGAGGAAACATTTCAGAGTACACACTTTTATATGTAGACCACAATTTTACCAATTGGAAAAAGGATAAATTAAATTGAATTTCATTCATCCTTTGGAATTTAAGAGACTGAGAAAAAATCCATATAAAAAAAGCAAGACCACCAAAAAAAAGATGGCAAACTATTGAGTTATAATTAAGTGTAGCACAATATATTATATACCTTTTATATATATTACTACGTAAAAATGTTTTCGTAGCTCACCTATTGTGGATGATCGTTGTTTTGCATTGGGATAAAAGATTGTGGATGATTTTTCGATTTCTCTGAGATATTTATTATGAAAAAAAAGAATAGCACACAAAATGAAAAAAGTAAAAAAAATATTACTTAATCAATATGCCAGTAAAAAATTCATATTAATAATCTATACATTTCGCATAGAAATAAGTCCTTCAAAATTATGCATTAGGATAAAGTTGATACAACTGTAATTCTATTAAAATAAATTTATGCTAAAATTATTAGTCCTCACATAAAATGAACAAGGAAAAATATTTTCCTAATTTTTGTATAATATATAACAAAAGAAAAATGCGGCCTTTTTTTTCGTGAAAAGAAGAAAATAATGAAATCTTAAAAATTTGCTGCTTTTTTTTTCTTTTTAATATAATTCCGGCTAAAATTTACGAATTTCACTTATGTTTTTTTTACTTTATTTATGCATGTAATGTCAGTATGAATATGATATATGTTATTGTACAGAATCAGTGAACTATTCTTTCACTTCATGTATAAACAGAAATGTACATATACTTTTGACAAATTTTGATGGTATTTTAAAAAGAGAGTAAGTTTCGGTCATATTTTATAATTATAACTCCTAAGAATAGATATTTACAGGTGTTCATAGTATTCAAATTAAATCGCGCCTATAGAAGCAAAAATAAATATATATGCATATATAATCCTTCTTTAGTTCATAATGAAACAAAAACAAGAACATCAGTTCATTCTATTCGTCTACGAAATAACGCGGAAAACGGCATTATATATATTAAATAAAAGATAGAATATCTTGTTCTTGCCATTATTTCATATAAAGGGTACCGCGATATTTTGTTGTTATATTCTTTATTATAGGAGGAATGTTCCAACTTTAAAAATTATCCCAGAAACATGGTCGTAACGCTACATGCATTTGCATCTTAAATGCATTTCTAAAACCTTTGCATTATTGTAATATTTACCTTTTCTTCTTTCTTAATTTACATATATTCTACGGGGCGTATGTGGCAATTTTCTGCAGGTTTCTATAGCAAATTTTTACCTATGTTTAAAGAAAGAACCAGGAAATTTTTATTTTATTTCAAAGGACTTTTTATATTAAATTAAATGTATAATCATATATTATAACAAGATAGTTAATAATGAATTCTGTCTTGGCATTTTTAATTATGGCATTATTCAACGAAGCTACATTTTATTTTTTCTTTTTTGTTCTATGTATTTCGAAAAAATTCTAACGTAATAAGTGGTTAGATACCACAAATGGAAGAAATTAGAAATTATTTATACGTGGTCTTCTTTTTTATATTTTTTTATTTTCAAAACAGTTTCTATTTAAATGACGTTTTACTGTTTTTTTTTTTTCCCCATGGTAAAAATAATATTATATGTTATAGAACTACGATTAAAAGAAAGTTATGGGTAAGTGGCAGCCGCATATAAAATAAAAAAAAGAAAGTTACTAGGATTTTACTTTTACTATATCTCTGATGTATTAAATAATATGTAATTTATTGTTGTTGGTAACCTTTTTTTAATTCTTTTCCTATGTAACAGAATACAATACTTTTTATGTATGTAGGGAGAGCGATTATAAAAAAGTGAAACTGAAATTAGTATAATTAATATTTTATTTTATGTTTATTTGTTACGAGAAAAGAATTATTTCATAATAAAGAGTTGTCTGATATTCTTACAAATAAAGTATCCCAATTTTTTTGTATTTTATCGAAGAGAAGTTATTTTTCTCTTTTTTTCATTAACTGGGAATAAGTTGTACAGAATAGAAATATGTTGCCGCATTAACATATAATTAACCATTTTATGTCCTATATATTATTACATATTATTAGTAGGTTGGAGTTACCTATTGTTGAGATTAATTTAATTTATGCACTTTTTCGTTAATATTGTTATGATACGTAGAAGGGAGAATTTTTCATATCTGAATTCACTAGTTCTCTTCATCTTACAGTAATTACAATTTAAATATATCTTATGCGCTATGTGTTATATATCTATATTTAGTTCATGAAACGTACAATAAAATGTCTATGAATCTGAACAGGCAAAAAATGACCAAGAAAAGATACAATCCTAAGGGGATTGAAAATCATCGAAGAAACTATCATATGAATAATGATTTATTTGTTGAGAATGAATCAGAATCGTTAACAGGGTTCCATATGGGTTACCAAGTAAATAAGTTCCTTTTTTTTTTGGTCCAGACATGCACATTTATTGTTTTAGCATCAACATGGCAAAATTCGGATAAGGTAAGCCAAAGAGAACATTTTGCCTCTTAACAGTTGTTATATGTTGTTGCAACAGATGCGTGTGTATGTGTATATACATATGTATATATTTATATATACATGCAGTTATGATGTGCACCTTATAAACGAACCTTCGCGTGAACGTTATAAAACAAAACATGTGTTCATTTTTCTGACACGTAACATGGTGAATTCTTTCTCCAAATTTTATAGGAGCATGCTACCTCAACCTTTAGTGAATCATGGGTTAACCGAGGGAGTTTAAATGGATTAGGTGTCAGGTCGGGCAGACTGTTAATTGGAGATGCACATATAAGCATTGGACCACATTATGAACTTTATGATGAAAGAGAAGCAAATTTGCTAGGGGAAAATTACCATTCTTCTAAAAAACATCTGCATGGAATATTACTTGATAACAATTTTACAAAACATTTAAATGATTCAATATACAACAATAGATGCGTGAGAGAGGCCAACATGCAAGCCAATGAAAACGCTAATAATAGAAGAGTTATTCCGAGGGAGTCGTTTGATTCGTTAAGTTTCGACAACGATTTGAATCAATCAAATGGGTCTCCAAATGATCAAAATCAGTTCGGAATGAGCTTCGACGACATGCAGCATCACAATAACGTTGAAGAAGATATTGATCACGAACAACTGGATGAGAGTTTTGTAAATCATTTAGATCATCCAGAAAATGATGGCAGAAATTCTAATAATAGAGGACCCAATCCAGATTATAATTCTATGATGAATGATAAAGAATCATCCGGTTCAACAGAGTTTGGCGAGACAGCTATATCAAGTAGCCCAGGAGCAGGTGATAATATTTCTTCAAAAGGATTGGAACCTTTAAAACAATGCAATAATTTTAAAGAAAATGGTGATGAAGCACAACTCGATGAATATTTTGAAATGAATAATTCATCAGTACAATTTGATGGCCGTACAAGCAAAACACTTAATAATTTTAAATCTAGTGATAATGTGAACAAGAATGTACCTGGTGAAAAAATGAAGGGCAGTAATAGCAGCCGAAGTAAACAATGTGAGGTATCAAGTGTTAATGTCACTTTTGATGAATCTCACTATACGTTAAGAGAGTACAGTGATTTTCAAGATAAAGTTAACGATATAAAAATGGATGATGATTTTAAGGAAGGATTGTTCTCATTAAAAGAAGTTAGTAATGTAAATCTCTCTCTTGGTAAAATTGAGGGTGACATTAATCGAAACCAAGGATTTAATAGAAATAATGATGTTCTTAGTGCCGCCAATTGTGAACACAATTATGAAGCATTATCCAATAATGAACATTCAGACAGAAAATCTGATGCACTGAAGAATTACAACGATTCGAAGGGAAAACTTAATGCAGAAGCACTTCATTCTGATTTTGAAAATGAGGTTAATGGGCGAATGGGGCATAACTTTCCCCCAAATGATGCAAATTTCTTAAAAGGCGATGTCGGAGTTAACATAAGATTTGATAAATTTTCAGATGCAGAGGAAAAAAATAAGAAATTTTATCCATTAAGAGCGGTAGATAACGTGCATAAAATTTTCGATCAGCGCAGTGATGGTGAGGGGATCACGAATGATCAATATGGACCATTCAAAGATGCAGATGATATGAGCCACGTGGAGGGATTCAGTGACGATGAACATAACACAACCAAACTATTTGGTCCATTGAATGATAACAACGACATGAAGAACCAATTCCGTCCATTGAAAGATGGTAGGAGGAAAGCAATTCATAATGAAAAGTATGACCTACATGAAGAAAACGAACAAATATGTGCTGAAATGTATGATCAAGAATATAACACGAATGGATGTGACAAATCCAAAGATGAAGACGATTCGAATGAACATTACAATAATTTCAAGAATGACGAAGATTCCCAAGTAAGTCTTTGTAATCCATTTAAAAAGAGTAAAAGTGTGAAAAATGTGGAGCACGGGGCACAAGTTAGTGCCATTAATTTGGAAAGCTTATTTGAAGTGAACAAAGATACTTTAAATGAACACGGATTAGATGGTTCATTGGAACAATACAATCCCTTAAAAGGACAAGTGAATGGAGAAGAACTCCATGACTCTTTGGAAAATGGAGTTAACAGATTAAGAGAACACGATCTTCCTAAAAATGGGGTACATCCTTCAGAGTGTGGTCCACAGAATGGCAACGAAAAAAGTGAAAACATTAATGGGAGAAATAATACAAACAGAGGATTTGAGAGATCAAAAAATGAAGATGATGAATATGAGACAGCTGAAGGCAGATATAAAAGGTATGATGAAAATAACATACGGGATTATGATACACAAGGTGGTTACAGATCTGATCATAATTGTGTAAATGTATTAAAACAGGACGAAATTGCTAGCGAATCCCAAGAACTAGGAAAATATGGCTATTGTACTGAAGTAGTGACAACAGTGATAGAAGATATAGGAAATGATAAGGAACAATTCGATGAGGCTTTAAGAGATGTAAATGCCCGGAAACCGTCAGATATTACCCCAGAAGATAATACGAATGTTAGTGAACACTTTGACGGTACGTTAAAGGACAATGCTGGTGTTCAGGAACAACTTAATGAGGCAAAAAATTACCAAGATAACAAACAATCTGGTAAATCAAAAGATGAAGAGCAAGTTAACATCACTTATGAGAAGTTGGATGGTGGGAGAATAAACTCTAAATCTCAGAAATCGGAGTATGATGATAAAGGAAGCTATGTAACTTATAAATCGACAGCAATTAATGACACGTACAACAGTGCAATTCATATATCAAAAGAGGCTAATGACCAACGATGCGATATGACAAAAAAATTAAAAAGTATTGATGACATAAATAGTGATATCCATGATCACTCAAAATATGGCGACAAAATCGGTGACAGAAAGGGCGGCAGGAATGGTGACAAAAATGATCACAAAACTGATGGCCAAAACAGCTTTATAACTCGTAACTCCCAAAATGATGAAAATACTTGTACTATATCCGATGAATCCATGGCTGATAGAAATAAGAACAATTCCCATATCTTTAAAAAGGATAACGCTAATTATAAAAGGAAGGCTACCGAATTAATTAACACAAATAATTACCAGAATGAGCTTTTGAATGCTAAGGAACTTACTGACCACTTTAAAATAATGTTTAATATTTTAGAAAATGCTGTTGCTACAGAGAGAAGATTCGAGGCATTAAAGTATTATGAGAGGTTTAAAAAGGAGATTCTTAATATACAACTTGAAGGAGATCTGATGGATGGAGTCAATGAAGTAGAACTTCGTATCCATACTAAAAAATCGCTATGTGCAGCGAAAAAGGAATATGACGACTCATGTGATTCGTCAGAGGATGAAAATTATTCTGATCGTCAATCCTATATATTAGGACATAATAATAGGGATAAGAAAGAATTAAATAAGAAAAAAGAAGGTATGTATTATGTAGACACCCGTCCCATTCGTGATAATTATGATTCCAAGAGCCAATATAACGTATTAAAGGGGAAGAACAGCTCTAGAAACAGTTTTGATAAATTAAACATTGGTACTGATTATTATAATTCTAGAGGTTCATTTGACGTTTCTAAAGATAATAATCTCGTCAAGGAAGCATCTGATAAATCGAAGGACGGTACTGTTTATTGTGGTTCGAAGAAGTCACTTGGTGTAAGAGAAGGTAGTTACATAGAAAAGAAAATTTTGGTTAAAAATAAGAACCACAATTATTATTATTATGCTTCTAACCAGTCATCTGTTTCTTCAAAAGTAAGTAGTGATATGGCTAAGAAAAGTTATAACAAATCCCGCGATACTACTGATAAGTGTGAGACTAGGAGTTTGTATAGTATATTAAGTAGAAGTAAATCTAGAAAAAGCCTTGATAAATCAGGTGGTGCTTCTGACTATTGTGGTTCAAAGGGTGCATGCAATGGATCCAAAGACAATAAGGTGATTAAGAACATTTCTCATCAACCAAACAAGCTGTGCAATTCAGCAAAAGCATCAACTCTGTTAATGGATGCTGATTCGAGTTCAATGAAAGGCGTTAATAAAATAAACAACAAAGAAAAGGGAAAAGGAAATGATAAAGTTAATTCATGTTCTGTTAAATCCTCCTATTCATTAAAAGAGAAAACCAAAGATAAGAAGAATTCATCTAATCCATTAAAACATGATCAGAGCAATTTAGATGATCTATATGACGAATTAGACGATGCTTACTACATGAATAAACGGCTTGAGGCATTACAATATATTAAAGAACACTTCTACAAGCAACATGATGATTTAAAATATGATGAAAAAGAATTTGATACAATTTATAAGGCAGTACAAAGATATGAAGAAATTGATAAGAAGAACCCCAATAGATCAGGAGACAACGATAACAACTCTGTGAAATCACATGAAGAATCAGAAAAGGGTAATGATTCTTTGAAGACTACTGACACCTTTAAACGTAGAAGTATTGGTTGTGAAAAATGGGACTTATTAAAGCGCAATGATATACCTATGGAGATGGAGGAATCATTCAGACATAGTGAACAAAATTTTTTACACCCTGATGAATTCCGACACGATAGAAATTATAAAGATTCAAATGGTAAAGCGACAAATAATAGAAGGAACGATAATGGAAAAAATCATAACAGAAGGTATGATATAGATTATGACTATGAAAAGTGCTTAGGAAATTCAAAAAGCAATAAAAAGAGCTTTATAAAGAGGGTATTTTCATATATAAAGGGAGATGAGAATGAACCTTCCACGTCAAGAATGTTTAATAAGAAAAGTTTGTTCTCAAAGACCTTAAAGCTTATCAAGAAAATAGATTTCAAGTTTGAATTAGAAATGATGACTTCAATTAAAAGTTCAATAAAGACGGATAAATTCTGGATTCAGCGACCAACGTGTTTCAATAAATTATTTTATTACACCAAGAAATATAAAATATTTTTTCCAATTCTATTAATGTTATTAGCTTCAATTATACTTCACATAGTTAGTTTAACAAATGTGGCCCTTGGTATCAATCTTGTGCTTCTTGGCATGATGTTTTATTATCATATGAAATTATTAAAGTGTCGTAAAATGGGAAAAGTCTTTAGAACTTTTAGCGAGAAGAATAAATTCGAAATAAATTAGAATCACAAAGAAATGGTATGTTTAAAAATCTTTAAATTTAATAACGTAGAAATGTGATTGAATTGAAAATTTGATATTTTCAAGAAAGGGTATATGTATATACCAGCAGCTGTATATATAGGTCTGTGTATTCGAGTAATACTTTATAAGATTTTACTTGTACCATTTATATATATGTTATTTCTTATCTAAAGTTTTTTGTAATGTAGTATACCCCTCTAATATAAATAGGCCATTTATAATGTTGTTCATTTGAATTCACTATTGTTACGTATGATTATTAATGGGAATACATATTAAGGGGTTTGTCTCATCTGTATTAATATATATATATATTTTTCCTTTTCATTAACAGATTTGTTTGACAACTTACTGATATTTTGTGTTTCGTAATTAATATACGAAAAACTTATTCTTAGTGTAATTGAATTATAATGCATTTTTCGTTAAGAAATGTATGTTTCTTTTTGTTTCTTATTCATATCAACATTTTAATCATTAGTTATTCCCTGTGAGTAAATTTCAATTTATTACAAGCACATACAAGCTTATAAAAAAAGGCATACATATTTGTGTTGCTTTGTTTTGACTTCATATCACCCATGTAGGTGATAATTCTGTAAAAAATTGTTGATCTCAGAAGGAACTATTTGATCCTTCAAAATTTTCGTATTCTCTTATTTATAATTCAGGGTATTCTCGAATTTTTCCTATTTAAAAAAAAACCTTTCCTACATGTATTTATACATGCACACATAAAAACGCCAAGTTAATATTAGAGGACTACAAAAATATTTGTGTGTTTTATATGAACAGTCTTGAATGCGTAGAGAGACATAGAAGCAGTTAACACCTTTTTCATAATTTAATCTACCCGAACGCGTCGTGTTGCTAGTATGCTATTCGAATTGGTGGAAGAAATTGCTTCCTCTACGGAAAATATAAAATGAATCATTTATTAATTGCAGGTTTTTACGATAAATCGACAAAAATAAAATTTTACGTTTTTCTGAATATTTTAAATATTTCTGATTCTATTTGATGTGTTATTATAGATTCTTATTTTTATATTAAAAAATAAGGATAAAAAATAAATAAACAACGGGGACACTGCAACATTTATGAATTATCTCAAAATGCGATTGCATTATGTTATCGTAAGGAATATAAGAATTTATCAACGACTATTTTTTACACTTCTGACTATATTTGCTTGCATAATTCCTATGATAATTATATAAGTTTTTTGCAAAGTTTAAGGAATAAAAAAATTATTTTTATATCTACGAATAATTCAGGTACAACTTGTTCTTTTTTTTGTTAATAATAATTAGAATAATACGTAGGGAGTTCTTAATATGAGCGTAAAACAGAAGAATATAAAATAATATAATAATAGGGAATAAAATTAAATTATAGATGAAACTGAAAAAATTTATTCCCTATTCAGATAGTTCAATACCATGATAAGAATGTTTTTTGATAAATTTAAAATTCTCAATGAATCTACATATTCCTAATTTATAAATTGTAATTGTAATTACTATATTGTTATTGTGAAGAATTCTTTCATGAATTGTTTTTATTTATTATTCATAACATATTATATAAGTTATGGAATTCAATGAATGTAGAACATTTGAATGAAATAAAGCAACGAATTTTATATTTCTTGGTATTTTAGTAGGTAAGAATTCCATTGGGTAGTTTTATCTGCTACCATAGGAGTAAATCCTTCGCATATTATTACTTTAAAATCTACATTTTAGTGTATTTTGCCATAAAAATAATATATATTGAAAGACATATTCTTGAAGGAAAACATGGAAACGAGTAAATTTTTTATTTATGGAAACTGCAACTTATAATTACTACCTAAAGGTTATGCATTATTATTTTTTATTTCAATAATAAGAAGAATAGAATCGTTGTAATGTAGGGATCAGTGGATAACTGAGTTGCTCATACTTTAGATGTGTATAAAATATGTCTGGCCATATATATATACTATTTTTCTCAACCCTATTCGATAGAAATTATCTTAGCCTTTCAAATTACTTTCACAATTGGAATTTAGATTATCTTTCTTATTCATTATAATACAATTAACATACTTTTAAGTATCTTAATTACATAAAACATATATATAATATAAGAAAAACATCCTCTAGGATTTTTTTGTTTATATGATAAAAGAACAAAAAGAAAAAATCAATACAGCGTTATATATATATATCCGTAGCAAAGAAGACGCCTACAGGAGCAGTGGCTTAATAAGAGAATTAACCCAGGATGGAAGAAGGATAAATATTTTAACAGTATTAAATCGTGTTCCATATATTTCGGAATAATTATAAAATGTAAATTTCATTATTTACTTTGTAATTAGTAAAAAGGATGAGCTTCCATTTATTCTTATGATAAATTTTATATTTTTTTCGATATGTGGCGTAATTTATAGATACATTTAAATATAATATATGGGTGGTAATATGCAAAATTGTTCCATTTCAAACGGGGAAAAAAATAACAACTAATGCGTGCATAATAGAGGAGGATGACTATTCAATATTATATACTGAGAAGGAGGCTATTACATATGTAGGAATTAGAAAAAAATAGGGTCTATATTTTTTAATCACTAAGAGTTTTCTACGAATAATAGAATGCTCTATAGCAAAAGAAGAGCAAGAAAATAAAAATGCTTACGAAGGAAATATTTTTTCTGTCTATGCATGAATCACTAGAAATATCACTTTTTATACATATTATCAGTTTCTTGCTCCTTTCAAAATCAATTTTCTTATAATTCTCAATATTTATTAAAGGAATTTTATAAAGTAATTTTTCTTTCATTATTATATATGATTTTTTCTATATGCTAATCTTCTTCATTTATATTTCTTCCTTTTCTAAATATATTGAAGCTTTACAAAAAATATATAATACGTCAGTGATAAAACATCCAGGCAAATTTGGTACAGATGCTATGTTTTAAAATATATTTATTGAAAAGGAGCACAATGAATGAATTCCCAAATTAGTAATTTCCTAAAACATTGAAAGATAATACATTAAGTAGATTTGTATTTACAACGACTGTTGAATCTGTTTATTTTGTCAAATGCAGGGAATTATTTAGTGCTAAATTTTAACACTTTACCAACTTATTATAAACCATTATGCACAGGACGATAACATAAATATATGAAAGAAACCATAACAGTAATTTTTCCTTTTTTAAATAATCGATGGATCTTTTTTAGCAGTAAATTATATTAGACACGCATGACAATTAAATAGAGGGTCTTGAAAAATCGTATATATCTATTAATTTTTTTTTTCTAATTCTATAGAGTCATCAACTGGAAGAGTTACCTTCGTATGAGTTTTATCAAAAATTAATAAATGATCACAACTTAAATGATGTCAATAATTTCTGTAGTGACGGATTAAATACATACGCTAAAGATGAATGGCTTCATAAACTTTGTAGACAACTGATAAAGATTGTGGAATTGGTACCAGATAACGATAGTTTCCGTAAGAAGCACTGTGTTGATATAAATTATTGGCTCTATGATGAAGTGTATAAAAAACTTAAATCTACTAAGAACGAAAGGGACTCTGGGGGTATCATTGATCTTTTTGAGAGAATATGAACAACATTTAATCATTGTAGTTATAGAGAAAGAAAAGGTAAGGATGTATGTTTTCCAGATAAAACTTTATTCAGGGATAACTTTTTGGAATATTTAACACAAGTGAAAAATTTTTTTGATTATATTGAAAATTATAATTTCATTAAGGACGAAATTAAGAAGAGTATATATTATGAGTGTCAAACATATTTCGATTATCTTAAGGAAAGAATTCCCTTATTTTTTTCCTTTGAAGCATTATGTAAAGATCTAGACAGTAACAGCTGTACAGATTATATTCAAGATTATCTCTTATATGATCCAAGAAATGTCTTTACTAAATATGAGTTACTTAAATTATATTTACAAGCGTCGTTGTATCCTTGTTATAATAAGGTCATACATGTATTCAATGAATTCAAAAAATCAAATACAGAATTCATAGCAAGGTATAATCATTATGTTGAAGCATTCAGTAATAAGCCTGCACAGCAGGGGGTAATGTTAGCACAAATTGATGAAGTGAAACATGCTTATACTGTAGAAAATCCCAAAGGTCCGACAGTAACAGTTGTAATTGACTCAGAACAACTGCCAGAAATTCGAAGTGAACTACATAGCGGTGATGGTATTTCTTCCAGCTCCATGAATGAACATAGATTCCCATTAATTAAAATTGCTTTCAGTACAATTCTTTCTGTATTGCTAGTCTCAATGCTTATAAGAGCCTTATGGAAGGTAAAAACAAAGACGCTGCTTACAGTAATAGACATCTTCAATAAATATCATATAACCGCATCATTTTATATTTTGCTTAATTTTATTCTATTTTACCTTATTTCACGATAATTCACGTTATCTTACGTTATTTTACGCTTTTTCATTGAATTTTACTTTGTTTTTTCTTTTTTTTCATTTCACTCCACTTGGAAACCTGTTCTCACGAAGACATAAACGAATAAGAAGAGAGCTTCAGTATTACAATTATCCTGTCCAGGGGGATTCAATATTTAACAGTTATGATGGTTGTAGTACTAGTTCCGATTGAAGCGAATACAGCATATCATACACCCCTATGTAACATGACATATACTTCAATGATCTGTAACATTGGGCTAAGCTTACCACAATGGATATGTACAGCCGAAGAATACAAAAGCAGTAGCTACGATTATGTGGGAAGGAGGAATAGTATATATGTTTATATATATATATTACGCTTCTGTATGAAGGTACCCACAGTAGTAATGTTTTAGGTAATTGATTTTTGGAAATATTAAGGCATAATTATGCGGAAGATACATATTATAAGAGATAAGGCAACGTATGAATTTTCAAAGTTCTCACAGTGTGTAAATGCTAAAATAAGGAAGAAACGGATTGGAACAAAATAACCGCGGACATGAAATTTATTTGTTATAAGCATTACAACAAAGTATGCTACCTAATTTAGAATGAGAAACATTTGCAGAATTAAAACTAAAGACCTGGCTTCTAAAACTTTATTTATAAAATGAATAATTAAAATGTTTACTCTTGTCTAACTTTATCATATTAGTGATACTAAGAAGGGCCAAGAATAATTGAATATTCTTTTGGTAAAAACGTTTGAATTTACACAGTTATTTCTATATGTGCCCCTCTATATATACGTATATGGAGATATATATATATATATCTATATACCTATACAGTGTATGGACTGTTGTGCAATTCGTAATTGTTGTATATTATTACTTTTTTTTTTTAACTTTTTTATAGTTCAAAAATTTCTATTTTAATTTATTCAGGTTTCGAAACCTTTATGATTCCAATTTGTTTATATTTCTAATGATTTTTTTTATGGTTTTTTCGTTTATTTGAAATCATTTGGTTTCCTTATTCTTTGGGAATCCTGTATTCTTTCAAGAAATTAAATTTATATTTACTGTAATCTATAAGAGACCCTAAGAATGTTGCCTTCAATTATTTTTACAGTTTTTTATTCGTTTTCGTTTTTAATACCATTTTTCTATTCCTATAATGCAATCATACTAAACTAGTAAAAATGTAATTTCTTTTTAATCATGCTCTTATTTTGCTTTATAATAAATAAAAATGAAAAGCTATAGTTTTTGACATGAAAAAGAAAAAAAGAAAGGGGTCTTCGAATCATGCAAAAGCGCAATCCTTTTTAATACAGCAATAATTCATTAGATCATATGTGTTCTACCTTTTTGAGTGCTATAAAGTTTGTTGGTTATTCTCTTTTATGGTCCGTTGATTGTGGTTTATATTAGCAGTGTATAGTGAAGCAATATTTCCGACGTTAAAATGATAATAATATGTCTTTTTAATTTTAGGAAATTCTCGCTAGGATTCCGGAAATCATCTGCAATAGTATGTCATGCAATATCATCATAAATTACCGTATTTGCCTACCTGGCAATTGCACGAAATGCCCGCATTTGTTGATTGCTTATCATAATTACCTCTAATTATATTGAAGCAACAAAAAAAAAGGAAAGAGAAAAACAAAAAAAGAAAAAGGTAATGAAATAACCATAAAATCTTTTAAAACGAAGGAGTATATTTTATTTCGTATTTAATAAAAGTGAGTAGCAGTTTTACATTATACTCTGCGTGTTTCGGAAAAAATGAGTTAATAGGTTTTAACGGATCAAACAAAATTTACGAGAGACCAATTTAGTGAAGTTACTCATATATGCTTATATATTTGAAAATTTTTTAAAGACATTAGGATAGGTATTGTAAATCTTTTGCGCATTAAAAAAAAAAAATTTACAGAGACACCAATTTTTAATTCCTAAAATTTGTTAAGGACAAATTTATAATGGAGCACTAAAGGTGATCATAAATTCTCTGTTACACGTCGAGATTTACTCCCTCAGGAGCTCCATTAGTAAAAATACATTAAATGTTATTTAATGAAAGGACATAGCGAGTTGAATAATTAGCATACTTTATTAATATATGGAGCAAATAATCTTTTCCTTTTTATGCATTAGTACCCTGAGATACTCAGAGAGAAGTTCCTGAAGTGGCCCTGTACCTCAGATTTCCAAACTTAATAATGTTCATCCTATAAACAATGAAAGCGTTAAAATATGTGGAGAAAATAATGAGTTATGCAATCAATAGGATTAACGTTTTTTAAGATGTTCTCTTCAGTAGGAAGTAGGATGTCTTCAATAATTATTAAAATGATTTTAACGAAAGATCGTTCTTTCACTTGTTCATTGGCTATGATGTATCGTTAACTTCTAAATATGAACCTTACAATACACGAATAGGAGGACAAATATGCAATATGTATGTAAGGCATGAGATGAAAATATCATGCATCAATTATGTAGACAGAGAATGCATTCCGAATGAGTCGTTAAACACATTGACACATACCTCTGTGTTTATATTTACAAACTTTTACTAATGGGAAAGATGAGACAGTATAAAACTTCAAAATGTTGGTGTCTTTATACAAACAAAGCTTACTCTAAGAATTATATTTGGAAAAAGCTAAGACAGTTATACGAAAAAGTTAACTAATAATCATAAGACTGTAAATTTGTTTTTTCTAAAAAATTTAATACATATGTAATGAGAAATTTTTGTAAAAATGGAATTTGTTTCTAATTTTATCAGCACAATCGCACGAATTAATTACTTCTTAGTTGAAAGGAATGTCAAATTTTGAAAAAACCCCAGAGTGAAGTAGGAAAAGAACTAACACCACTCAAATGAAGGCAACATCATCAACAGTCTTGTTGTCATTCTCTGTACGTATCTTGTATTTTTAGAAAATTAACAATCTACGAGATCATAGTAATGCTAAGACGTTACAGTATATTATATCATATTACATTGAACTACTATGTTGTTCGTATCCTAGATAAAAACTTAGAAATGGCTAATCAGCAAAAATGTGTTATTATAAAAATAAAATCAAATATCGTAATCAATATGTGAAAAGATACATAAAAAGAACAGTCTCCAAGGAAATACCCATTTCGCTGCATCCATAGAACAGGTCAAAAAAGAAAAATTAAAAAAAAAATTTCTTTGACCAAATTAACAATTGAACTATGCTGTACGCGCTAACAAGGACAATTGGAAAATGTTACCTCTTAATATGTATCTGAACATTAATCGATGCAATTTTTATTAATAATTCCCTATTTTGTTAACCCCTATATATAATTTTTTAATTTCCTTCGTTGTATTCTTCGAGGAAGTCATATATCCTTATGGTAAGGTGGTTCAAGGATTCGTACAGATATAGTCCTTTATTACAGAATGCACAACACGATTATACACGATTCTTGAAATAATCTTCAAGGGAAATATACACAGGGAAAGGATACACACGGAAAATATGCACGAGTAAAATATTTTATGTCGTTACGTCGTATACTCACTATGGATGGATCGAAATTTTTGTCCATTTAAAAATATTGATAAAAGACTAGCAGATCTTGAATAAGAGTGTTTTTTCTTTTTTCTTATGCTGCTGTACAAGATGTAGCAGGTATATCTGAAGTGTTAACATCTTTCTTAAGTATTTCGCGTAAAATTATTTCGTGAGACTCCATAATTAATAAAATTTTGAGTAGAGGTTGGTACGGAAGCCTCAGTAACACAATGCCTAATCCTCGTAAGTGTTCTTCTATTTGACATTTTTATTTTTTTTCCATTACTTGTCTCCTCCAGGTAGGGATATTTTAGAAGGCGCTGCAATTACAGTGCATGTATACGACTTGTTGACCTTTTTGCTTCTATCCGTATACACACATAAGGTGATCAGTGATTGCGTATCCAGGGGAAAAACCGGAACCATTTTCTATCTTCCTCAGATATACAGATTCACTTTTTAGGTTTATAATTTTTGAACTGGTCATTTATGTAGTTTGCCCACTTTTCCTTTGTGGATTCTCGAAGTTCTTTCCACGATCTTCTCTTCAAATTGATGTACCTCAAAAATTCCCACCTTGCACAAAAATCTTCCTTAGCAAAGTCCTTTATATTTTTTAAATCAAAACGATCTTTCTTCAGTAGTAAATTCCTTATTTTATCATCTACATGTTTGCATCTTTTCGGTTCAAATTCTGTTGGTATGTGATAATGTTTAGCTAACAATTTACAATAATTTTGCATTTCTTTCTGCATTCGAGTAAACTTTACCCTCTCATGATTATGTACATATTTCCATACCAGATTCATCGTTTTGGTGTTAACGGCCCCCTTTATGTTATTTAATTTATCGTTTAATTCGTCTTCCGTTACTTCTTCGCAATTACCAGTATTTACACAACTGAACATGATTTCGTTTTTATTATATTGTTCTTGTTTCCCCGTGTGGTTTTTCAATTGGTTGTCCTTCGAAAGTTTCTTTTGTAAGTGTTCATTTTGTTTATCCACATTTCCAGAGAAACTGTTATTATCATCATGTTTAAATGGAAATAGATTTTTCTTTTGTTCTTCGATAGGATTATTAACACGGGATCCTTTTAAAAGTGAAGAAATGTCTGGATATAATATCCTGGGATGTCTATTATTTACGTGTGAATGTGAATATTTATTTCCTGTGCATGTGTTGATGTTCTATAAAAATTATAGTATAGAAAAAAGAAAAAAAAAGATTACTTTCAAAAATTTCCTTATGCGTGTAGTTAACGTAAATGAAAAATCGATAATATCGTGGGTGTATAAGGCTGCGCCCTTATTAATTGAAATAAGTTACATACTTGTAGCAGAAGGTAATACAAAGACAAAAGTAAGGCACTAAAGACAGACTTGAAAAATATACAGATTGAAGATTTCTTGCTTTTTAGTTTTATTTCCTTTTCCTTGAACGACTTTTTAAAGGAACTCTTCCTTTCTGTTATATTCCCCAAGAAAGATATTATGGATAGAAGAAAATTTGGATTTCTCTTATTATCTTGCATTTTTTTTACTCTTTTATTTTATTTTATTTTATTTTTTTTGATATATCTTGAAAGATGCGGCAAGACTGTTTTGCGAATAAAAATGTTACTGCTATATTTTGTATACAACTAAAGTGTGTAATTCACTTATGTTGTGGGTGGTATTACGCTGCGTTAGATTTTTTAGCCAAGCAAGGACAAAAAGGAACGAAAAGTGATTAAAACACTATCTTAGAAAAAAGTTCGTGAAATATATGAAATTACAGGAAATATCCATAGGTATATATGCATCGGACAAGGAACTAACGATTTTGCAAAAGCTTAGGAAAAAAAATATATGGTGTTGAATAGACCATTTCATGTATATAGAATTGTCGAAAGCGACGAAGAACAAATATTTGAAATACAGACAACGTTATATTGTGCATTACATTTTTATATTTTCTTCTTTTTCAAATAGGATGTTTCAGAAATATTTTTGGGCGACTGGGTGTCAGAGATTCTGAAATTGTAATTTTGTTCTAAAATGAAAGTTAAATTTGAATAATTGGTTGCCATTTATGAATAACTTATTTGGGGGTATTTCTTTATATAATTCAATCTAAAATTGGCGCACAATGTTAAAAAAAATGACCCGCACCCACCAGCAGGTTCTGCGCTTTTCACTCTAAGAATAGCATAAAAATTGTTATTATTATGCACTACAAAATTGCAATTGAAGGAAATAAATAAAACATACACATATATTCGTGTAACGGAATTAGGAAATGTATTTTTCAGGTTATTTGTTCTTTCCCATTTTTAATTTTAAGTTTTTCTTATATATTTATTTTTCGAATAACAGAATTTGCAGTTTTTTTTATTATATTTTGTTGTATATATTTCCCCACCCCCTCCTGTCTCTGTTATATTGTTGACAACGTCGCGTAGTTAAAATTTAAAAGTTAAGTTTCCTCTTTAATTATATTTTTTCTTTCGAATTTTTCTTAATTAAAAGAAAATTAATGCCTAAAAATGGCAGACCAGTAGAAACCGGAATAATATAACTTGTACCGCATTTTACACAATCAATGAAGTGAAAAATATATATGCTGTCTGGTCCGTAATAATTAGTACATGTTAAGAAACGTAATAAATTGATGCGGTGAAGAACTCTTTTAAAATTAAAATCGTTCAGGTAAAATTGTATTTTATTCAAACATACACGTGTATTTATGAGTACAACAATATCTCGTTTTTCCGTTAGGAGAAAATTCCTGTTTCCTTACAAATCAACGGAAACAGTGATTGCACGATTATGCATTTAATACATAATGTGTTTTCTTCACAGTTGAGGTGTCCTGTATAACTTCTTGTGGTAAATGCGTTTAATGATACATTACCTTTCTAGGAATGCGTCAAATTCAATTTTAGCAAAACAGGCATCTGCCGTTCAATAAATTATGAACTAGAAAAGTTGATATATTAATGTTTTTGCGTTCATTTTTTTGTGGCGATAATTTTGTGTTGTAAAAGATGCATATCCCAAATAAGTCACAGGAATGGTCGAAGCTTACCCTATCTTTTACAACTTCTCACATGATGATTATACCACATATTTCGCATAACGTGTTAGAATTACAAAATTGGTAAAGTTGTTTTTTTAGAATGTTTAGGATTTTATATTTCTTTTTTTTTTCTAACGTGTAATTTTATTATACATGAAATTGAGGTTTTCGTTCCTCTTTTTTTTTTTTTTGCTTAGAATGAACATAATATATCGATTAAATTGGACTGCTAAGAAGAAAAAGAGTGCGAACACATAAATTTTTGAATAAGGATTTTATGTACTTTTAATGCGATGTGGGTGGGACTATCACTATAGTGGTGAATATTCCTGTTATAAAATTTTTTTTCCAATCATGTATAGTTATGTACGTTCTTTTTTTTTTTATTCTAAAGCATTATTGAAATTTTCAGTATTTATAGCTGCTTGTGCAATATTTCAATAAGAACAAGTGTTAAAATATTCACTCTTCTATTGGTTTAGTATGAAAATATGAATATTAAGGAAGAAAACTTCGAAGATGAAGTTTCGCTTTTTTGAATAAAATTAAGAGTGCCCATTTTATTTTGATTCTCAGTTGTCAGGATTGCACATACTGGCAACTGCATTTGTTTATTTGAATTAAAAAATAAAATAATAATAATAAGGTAAATTTCGAAAGTGAAAGCATTTGACATTTCTGTAGATTTACATACATGTGATATTTCAAATGGAATAAAATTATGAATGGTAGAATACTCCTAAGGATGGGGCTATGGCTCAAAGAAATTAAGTGAGGCAATAAAAAAAGGATTGATGCAGTTAAGTATCCTTCAAATTGCAAGAATTAGTAGTGCAAGAGTTAATAGTAAAAAAATGACAGAAGTGAAAGAAAAAATGAAGACGAGGGTGAAAAAGATAAATAACGCGAAGAGAAGGTTTCATAGGAGTAACATATACGCAATGTAAGATTCAAGAAGAAGTTCTTTGGCCTCTGAAGGAATAGGAAAGAACTTATAAGATGAATAAAAATATTGGAGGGTATGAACAGTTAATAAATTCTCTTATCTCAACTTTATTCTACATATGGGCAATTAAAAATGATCTTTAAAGCACGAATTATAACACTAGGTACAGGAATTTTAGAACTCATTGGATATTATTTTCTAAAACTCAAGTGTTACTATTTTTACTGAATACTTTATGTATATAACTGACAGCAAATATAAAACAAGGAGGGCAAAGGAACATGCTGGATGAGGAACAGATTTGATCAGTGCTTGTAAGTTACAATAAGGGGTGTTCAAGATTTTGGCAACACCGACACACACCCTAATTCCTTCAAAATTCAATTAAGGGATAAACAATTAAACATTAACTTCTGTTTCAGAATTAACAATGAATAACATAAAATTAATGGAAGCGTAAATGATAAACGTATAATTTTCCGTTACCCATTTAAATTTACATTGTACTGCTGTGTTTTTACAAATTCATGCACAGTTTCTCTGTATTTATGTAAAAAGTATATACTTATGAGAAGTAAAAAAATTTGTTCACTTTTCAAATCTAAGGTTATGTAAGATATATTAAATTTTGCTTAATCCGGGGCACTATTAACAGCTGTTTAAACAAAAAAAACAGGGCACAGCTGTGTGAAGTGTGAAATTGCGCAGTAATTTTATCTATATTTTCAGATACTAAAATTTATAAATAGATAAGTATATAAATAAATAAAATTTGCATTTAACCAGATATCTGCAGTTGCCTAATATTTAAACATCGAGTAAGTTTCCAATTTAATGAAACTCCTAAGTACAAATATAGAACGGCCTTAAATTTTTGGAATATTTTTTTTTTCCTTTGCACACAACATCTAAAAAGAATTCTGTGGGTCATATACCCTATTTGTGTTTTCATTGAACCCATTTTTTTTTTTTTTTTTCTCAAAATTGAAAGTTTGATTGGGGGTATACTATGGATTTGGTGTGTAATGGGAGAAAGACAGAGAGAAAAAAAAACTTAGACTTAATTATTGACA
>NW_008481893.1:34861-47474 GCF_000524495.1 Plasmodium inui San Antonio 1
CAATTTTTTTTTCTCTTTTTCTCAAAATTGAAAGTTTGATTGGGGGTATACTATGGATTACATGTGTAATGAGAGAAAGAGAGAGAGAAAAAAAAACTTAGACTTAATTATTGACATCTTTACTTTATTTTATTAAATATACAGAAAAGTAATGATTGGAAAAAAAAAAAAAAAAAACAAAAACAGGTGTTGTTAATATAAAAGTGTACGCAGGAAGTTCATTGTTCTAATGAAAAAAACGGAAGTTTTTAGTAATAGCAATAAAACTTCGAAACATTGTCACAAGATTTTCTTGTTTTACCTATATTTAGGTTCATGTAATTTAGGTATACCCTGTTTTTTGATATATGTGTTTACATCTTTTTTTTTTTCCTACATTTAGTTATATGTGCAGAACACCTTGCTAAGTAAATTCTGCACACGTTCTGTTTTGAATAATATAACCTAACCACATAAATTTATTTCTAAACATTATGAAACGAAGAAACCGCTCTTTATTTTTTCTCCTAGTTTTATTATTGTCACACAAGGTATCGTATAGAGATGACTTTTCTATCAGACTAATGAATTGTCATGAGGGAGAAAATATATATATACTAAATTGTACTAAGAAGCGAATTAGAAGAAACTAATAATCATGATGGGAGCAATTTTTTTCCCCGTTTCTCTCAGGTAAATAATGTATTAGCAGAGCCAGCAATTGAAATCCGACTAAGATGCAAAAATGAATATGTGAATGGTGAGAATTGTTATAAATTAGCTACAGGATATCACTATGTTGAAGAAGATAATATAGAACAGTGGTTACAGGAGACGAATGAAAGAAGAAGTAAAAAAAGTGTAGAATATAGGAATGGCGTACAGCAGCTAAAAATGAACTATGCGGGAATGAATACAAGAAGAACTAGCCGCATTTTGAAGGAATCAATTTACGCAGCGCAAAAATTTAGAGTCAACAAGGACACAGTGGAAAGACATGGGGAACATAAACATGATAGCAAACCTGATAACGGCAGGGCTGCAAATAGTTTGGTAATGTTAGATTATGATAAATCTAACAGTGGGCCTCCAGCTGGAACCCTTGATAATGTTATCGAATTTGTGAATGAAGATGGGAGAAATTCTCTTGAAGATTCCTCCAAAGGTGGCAATTCTCACAATATTGATCCTAAGAAAACGATCTCTAGTGGTGTTATGAATCATGCTTTTGTCCAAAACAATGTAAAGGGAATATGTATGGTTAAGAGAAAACGTGGGAAAATAGATTGGGACTGTTCAACAAAGGAGGATGTATGTATACCAGATAGGAGATATCAATTATGTATGAGGGAACTGACGAATTTGGTAAATAATACGGAGACAAATTTTGATCATGATATAACATTTCGGAAAATTTATATGGCAAGGAAATTTCTTTATGATGCAGAGAGGGAGGTCGATTTATTATTCAAAAAGAATGCAGAGGAATATGACGAGCACTTCTGTGAGGAGGTAAGATGGAGTTTTGCAGATTTTGGTGATGTAATTATGGGAACTGATATGGAAGGTACGGGAAATTCCATAGTGGTGGAACGGAATTTGCAGAGCATCTTTGGAACTGACGAGGAGGCCCAAGAGGATCGTAAGAAGTGGTGGAAAGAATATAAAGAATTAATTTGGAGAACAATGGTCAACTATATTAGAGACAAATTAAAGAATAAATTTACGTGGGTTTGTGAAATAGATGTTCGTGTATGGGATGAACCGCAGATATATAGATGGATTCGAGAATGGGGAAACGATTATATGTCAGAATTACGCACGGAACGACAAAAATTGGAAGAAAAATGTCATGGAAAAATCGATTCTACTGATAAACAACTATGTAATCGATCCACATGTGAGGAACCGTGTGAATTCTATGATAAATGGATAACCAGAAAGAAAAAACAGTGGGATGTTCTGTCAAAAAAATTCAAAAGTGTAAAGAAGGAACAAAACATCCAGATCGAAGATATTGTAACTCCATATGATATATTAAAACAGGAGTTAAAAGAATTTAACGAGGCAGATTTTGGGAGTGAACATAATCAACGTGATGAGGCATATATTAATTTATGCGGTTGTGGCCTTGAAAACGTTCCGGAAAATTCTCAGCATGGGGTAACAAATGCTTCTGAATCTGAGGGACAGAATTCGAATAAAATAATTCAGTCCGTGAATAGTAGTAAGTCGGAGAATGTTGAAGGGGGTTCTGCGCCTGAAAATGTTAACAGTGACACAGATAATTCTAGCACAGGTGACACTGTTACGGAGAACAGACAAAGGGAAAATCAAACAGCTGACAGTGAACAAGGTAAGGATACAAGCCCACTAAGTGAAAATGGAAGTGTAGATATAACTAGTAATCATGCAACTAGCAGTTTAGAAAATAACAATGAGGGAAGCGAAAAGGATTTGCAAAAGCATGATTTTGAACATAATGGTGTGCCGCATGAAAAGACGAATTCTGCGGGAACTACAGATGCAGGAGGACAGCAGGGGGATAGTATCAAAAATGATGAATCAGAAAGTACGACGCATCTGAATAATGGTAAATTAAATATAGCAGAATATGAAAACAGGGATGTCAATGCAACAAGGGAGGAAATTATACTTATATCTGAAGTACGCAAGTGCAATAATATTATTTCTTTGGAGTACTGTAACTCTATACAACACAACATATCATCGAACACTTGTTCTAGAGATCAGAGTAAACATTTATGTTGTTCAATATCGGATTTCTGCTTGAACTATTTTGAGCATAATTCTTATGAGTATCATAAGTGCATGAAAAACGAATTTGAAGATCCATCGTACAAATGCTTTGCAAAAGGGAGCTTCACAGGTATGCACCGAAAAATGATAAATGGAGAAAGATGTTATGTAAATTAAAAGGAAATCCCTTTTAGTAATCTTATAATAATCTTTGTAACCAATGTTGTTTTTGCAGATAAAGCTTATTTTTTCGCGGGGGCAGGGCTCCTGATGCTACTGTTGCTAGGTGCTACATGGAATATGATGAAGAACGAGTAAGAAGAAAGTAGAAAAGAAATTAGAATAAAAATTAGAGTAAAAGCTAAAAGAAAAATTAGAACAGAAACTAAAGTAACAATTAGAATAAAAAATAAAATAAGAATTAGAGGAAGAAATAAAATGCGAAATGCTGTTAAGGCACGATTAAATTTGAGTGTTCCATTTGTGAAGTTTTAAAGAGAGTAGAGCTGCATACACATTGTGTCCGTGCATACATACACATATAAATACATGTACGTATATATAATAAATGCCCACTTACCTGTTTGTACAGTTCCGAAGAAGCTACATTTAATGAGTTTGAAGAATACTGTGATAATATTCAAAGAAACCCCCTGATGGCTAACAGTAATTCTAATTTCAAAAGCAAATTTTCTTTTAAAAAAAAATATTACATCATTTTGCTTTATTCTTTTTATTTGTTTTTTAGATGATGGACACATGCAACCGTGCTATCCGCTGTATTATTCATAATACTACTTTGGTAAAGAAGAGTAATTCCGATTGCAGTTCTGATGCAATTTTAGTCATTCTGCTGGACACAATAGATGAGAAGATATAACAAGCTTATTCCTGAATGATTTACAAACACTATGATAATTATCTGAATTGTAGAAGTTTAAATAAAATCCTAAATCAGAATTAATTCTTCATATTTGCAACAAGTGCATAGAGGTGCATTTCCTTTTATTGGCTTGTAGGAAATAGTCCTTTTGCCAATGGAGAAGAAATTCCTTTAAGTGAAATTTTCAATTTTTTTGTTCTTCACGTTTCTATTTTTTTTTTATGTTAACCTAAAAAATACGATTTTACTAATTTGAATAATACGTATTGAAGGATAAACGAAATAAAAATGGATCATAATATAGTTGGCGTGGAAATAATCTTAGTATTGCTTGTGATAAAGGACATTGCCGTGAAAAATAAATTATCATACTGAAGAAAAATCTCATTTTGAATTGCCTGTTAAATGGAGTATAATTACATTTTGGTATGTGTATTTTGAAATTCTTCCAGAATTGGGGTCTGGTGTCAATTCTTATCAGCTTTCTTACACCTTCTTGATTGTATACATATGTAATATCGGTACGTGCATAGGTCATATGTTAATGAAGATTCCTTGATGATGTTTAATAAAGAAATTATAGGCAGACAGTCGTCTTTAATTTACATACAAGGGTATCCGGTATTTGTGAAGGCAATAAGAGCACAGTAATAATGTAATAGGAAAGAGAAAATTTCATTATCATATTTTTTTTTCTTACTTTCACGTTCATTGGTGTGTAGGAGGTATACTTTATAAATGTTATGTTACTACATTTAAGTCATAAGGGGTGGCAAACGTCTTGAAAGACATACAGCATAATGATGGTCCGGAAAAAAAAAAAAACTCTTAAAAATATTAAGAAACATACGAAATAATTATTGGAAAAGAGGTTTCGCAGTTTGTATCTGCGTTGTTTGGATCAGCACATTACAGCAGGAAGTGGAATTTTATCGTAAAAATGAAAATTGTAAAAAGTCATAACCAACTTTTAGATGCACACTTAAAGGAATGGGAAGAATAAACGGATAAACAAGGATGGTTATTTAATTTAATTACCTCCCCTCGACTTCTATTTCCGTAAAATTCATTCTTGTGATGACTTTAGTTTCAAAAAGTTATATTTATAGTAAGATGGAAATCTGCCAAGTTTTTGGGTCTGCAGGAATCTAAAGAGAATTACTAATTATATATGAGAATCTATAAATATGGAAATTATTTTTTTTCTTTTTCGCGTTTTAAGAAAATTAATATTTTTCTTTACCATAAAAATAGTAGAGGTTATTTTCTTTTTTCTTTAATCATATTAATGTATATCCTTTTTACATTCGTGTATATTATTTTCATGTACTATGTCGAACGATTATCACATTACTACTTCCACCATTTTTGCTTTTAAATGTTGTCCTTGCTTATATTTGTAAAACCATATACATTAATATGGAAGATATCTGAAGTTATTCAAATTATCGTCTCATGGGCTTGTCCTAAATCTGACGTTTGTTAAATAATTAAATACAACCTTTTCGAATAATTAGAACGGATAGTTATTGACGCCTAAATTGAATGAGGGAAAAGAAACATGTATAGTAGTAATACACAGGGTATAATTTTACATTGCTTTTTAATATTTCATATATCTTTAGAAATAAGAAAAAATAACTATTTCCATATTTCATGGGAGTAAACGATTTAAATTAATTATTAATGTTTTCTATGCTAAGATACGGAAGGAGGTATATTTCCTTATATATTAATGAGGAAAGTGCAAAATAACCTTACAAAGAGGGCTGTGTCCTGGTAAAAATATTGCCAATACAATTCAAAGTATTAATTTTTCTATTGAGAATTATGATTTTTAATGTATATCGAATTATCAATTTTTAGATTAAAGAAAAAAAAAACTGCCTCATAAACTAAATAAGATTTGAATAAATCCTTGCGCGGCAAGAAATAACAGAGAAAAGAAGATTTAAAGGAACAGTTTGTTTGTATAATAAATATTTTTATTATTATTCAAAATGTACTAAATAAGAGTATTTTTTTTAAGAGGAGGAGGAAATATTTTCTCCAAGGAGATATAAATTATGCGTAATATTCTGTAATTAATTATACGTCCTTATAAATATAGCTTATCTTTAGCACACATCTTGTATAATGAGAAGAAGAATATATCGTATGTTTTATTTTTTCCTGTACTGTCAGATATGTGAAAAAAGCAAAGGAAGATACCCTAAAATATGAATTTAAATGTAAGTACGTATAATAAATAAATAGGCAGAAGCAATGCTGAGTGTAATATCAGAGTTTTATTGTATACGCTTATATTCGCGGTTCCTTTCTTATAATAACGCCGCGGAAGGAAAGGAGAGGAAAACAAAATGCGAAAGAGTAAAAATAGAATGAAATCCTAAATATGGCAATTTCGTGTCCCCTTTTATTAAGATAGGAATTTTTCTTAGAGCCATCATTTTACTTGAATCCATTTAAAATTCAGTTATAAAGACTTTGACATATATTGATGCATTTTATTAAGACGGCGTACCTTATTTTTATCTATTTAACCCAGCCTCGGAAGTAATTAAATTTTAAATAATGTTTGCTACGAAACAGTAGTAAGTGTTGTTCGATCTAGTGCCCCTTTAAATTGAAGTAGCATTACTTTATCATTTTTATGTTAGAGTATTAAATCAAAGAAACAGAATGGGATACCCCAATTTTTCTGTTAATCCCTTGTTTATATTAAAAGGAGGCAGCTGAAACCTCGGAACAATAAAAAAAAAGAGAAAAAAGCCTCACAAAATAATAGACATTATTTTTATCCGTATCAGATTACAGATTATGTAAGAATATTCTATTTTTATTTTGTTGTATAAGAAGTTATTTTATGCGTTAACCTAATATAAAAAATTCCAGGAATTTCAATAGCAGTTTTTTTTCTATGATTCTTTACTACATGTGTGGTATTGTTAAATATAGAAATAGTCCTTTCCATATGTAATTACAGCAGTCAGTAGTATTGTGTCCCCCATTTTATTGAACAAAATACAGTCTCCGTATCTTCCTGGAATTTAATCATCTATAGAATGTTCTACAAAATAATTTTGAAGTCAGTTTTTCCCAATTCCTATCCATTATGGTAATAACAGATTGGATCATTTGACACCCTATAGGACAGGTTACTACATAGATATATATGTGTACATATATCTGTCAACACTGATTTAGGAAGTGCATATGTGTAATTGAAAGGAGGATACCAAAGAAAGATTCGAACTATCCTTTCTTTCATTGTCTCCTATTGGCATCCTTTTATAATATAATAGTTGAGGCATTAACCAGTTCGATGTCTCTCCCAAGGCTACACTTAAAGAAAATTGTTCTCAGACATTATCGGATAGGAACTTATCTGAGGACGTTGTAGACATATTTAACATAATATGTTCTAGCAATTATGATGAGCATGACATTGAGAAATTACGGAATATCAACTATGCAACTAGATTGAGTGAGCAGTAGAAAGAACTGTGAGACCATCAAAATATAGATTGGCAAACAATTACAGGGGAGACATAAGAATTGCTCGTTGAAAAGAATAGGGAAGCCACCCCTAATACGGGGACTAATCACAAATGATGGGGTAATATTGTAGAGGAATTGTATTACTTCGGGAAGCCTAGTAATTAGGGACATCGAGTAGAAGTGGGAATTTTTTTAGATGCAGTAAAGGACAAGACACAAGGAAGATATATTGAGGATTCAAGATTAGAAGAGGAGGAGACATGGACCCATATAAAGCGTGGCAGGAGCTATAGAGGATAATGAAGGGGAAACTTCTCAGTTACATACCTGGAAATATTACAAACAGGCAGTGAATTCGGAATCCGTTAGAAATAATAGTGAATAAACATTATGGTAAGTTAAAAAAACAAATGTACAAAAATGTTAAATTGCTATAGGAACTTTTCTCTTCCAAATTGACAACTGTGTGCATGACAATTATACAGCAAAATGTGGTCCCAAATTGATGATGAAAGATTTGGATAAAGAATAAGAGCACAATATGCAATTAATGTACCTCATCATAAGAACGTTTTTTTTGTTTAGACCTGCCTAAGAATTTGAAGATGCAGAATAATACCTCTTTTTTTTTTTTCTTTTATTTTTCCATTCCTTATTGTGTTGTTTTTCTTTTTCTTTGTTAAGAGGATTCTACAATAAGCAATAGGGAATTATTATTCTGTAATGTGCAGGTAACTGTCCCATCAGTGCCTGTTCTCATAGAAATATACGCATTTTTATACGAATTCTATATTCGAGGCTCTTTTTATCTAACTTACGGGCGATTCTATTGACAAATTTATCCTTTTTTTTAATACATTCATCTTTTTATTAAACCATGGGCTTCAAAAGTGTGGAAAAAACAAATAAAAAAAAAGGGAAATATCTGATCATTTAATATAAAGTTAAAGATAAATATAATGATGTGCATATTTCAAACACACGCCTTTTATTTTGTCGTTCTTTCATTTTGTTTGAGGAGCCATAGCTAATTCTATCTGTCTATAGTGCCGGGCTTAACCTAGACACTCACTGTTACAGTATATATATGTATTTATAGGGGCATCAAACATGGGTAATAATATCAAATGACAGGACAAATTAATTCCTGCATTATGATTCTAATGTTTTTCAGAATAGTCAGAAGAGTAGTACAGTTTAAGAATAACAACGAAAATATAAGGAAATAAAAAGTCGTGTAAAAATGTCTAAGTAAAAAACAGGGAGCAGAATAATGCCCATTATCACAAAAGACAAATGCAAAGTGAAAAGAGGCTGTAAATTTGTTAATGTTTAATATGCACTCAATGATACATAATAGTTTTATTCTGTCTCATTTTGTGTGTATGGATTTCAGTTTAAGGGAAAACGGGACATTATCTAATCTGATATGATATTTTGAAATTCCAGATATAAAGGAACAGCACAATTTTTTGAATTTCCTATTTAAATATACATTTAGACATGCGCATAATTTCATAGGTCTTAGCTAAACTTTGCTTTATTCTACTCAAGTGGCATACACTATATATGTTTAAGAATAGCAATGTGAATATAGGGTTACTGTTTTCATGTTCTATGGGTCAGCTGTTTTGTCCATAACTTATATCAATTATGTTTCAAGAATCAAATAGAATGATCCGGGGAATTCTTATTAATCAGTAAAATGGTTGTAGCCCCCAAAATAGGATACCTTAGTATATTGGTGAATATGTGTTTTCCTCATCTTATCGTGTTCCCTCAGGAAGATATAAGACTAAGAGATAACAAATGACGGAAAAAATTAAGTGCATCTGTTGTACAAATTATGCTGTAATAGCGGACTTCAATTAGAAAAAATTGGCAATCGTAATTAATGCATGTCCTAATAAAGGACTTAACGTGAGCCCACAAATTAAACAAGACATGACCTCTTTTGCTTTACAAGACAGTAAAGAACAGAATAAAAATAGTCAAAGAAATAATCATTTTTCATATAATTATATATTATATAATATGCCCATAAATATATCGATACCATGGATTAGTTAGATGAGACCATAACAATAACTTATAACCTGTCTCAATTTAAAGATTCCATTTTTCTCATAAGCGTTAGAACCCCTACGACCCTGTACTCTTATATCTTTTTTCCATAGACATGTGCGTAAAGCAATTCTGAGTTACCTTCCTTTACAAATTCTATTCTGAATCAACACAGAGGGGTTACACATCTTTCCCCAGGATTACAAACTGCAGTAATGTTTTATTTTAGCTTTCGTGCATTGTACATACGAAAAAGCATAGGACAATTAAAGAGCGTATGAGTTAAAGATGTAAATTAGATATGAACAATGTTTTCTCTAAATGTACTTGTAAGGGGATTTTTCTTTCTTTACTTTTTGAACGGCCTAATTTATTATTGTTCTGGTTAAATGTTATACTCCTCTTAAGCAACCATACCTGTGTTAATTTTTGGATATTCAGAATAGTATACATTGGTGTATATTACATTTTCATAATTATGAAGAGGGCACCTTGATAAATAAAAAAGGGGAAGAAGATTCCAATATAGGAATGATTCCTGTTATTTATGGAATTTCTCATATATCCCCACCTTTATACTACTTCTACGTTTTAAACTTGTACTGAGGCATTTTCATATAATGCACTTATTATGTATGGAAACGAACGGGGGGAAAAGGAAAGAAAAGAAAGGAAACATAAAGGCTATGAGTTGATCCAATATTTCATAATTCACAGAATGCAATTTCCAGGACTATAAATAGGAAGTATTAGGCAAAGTAGAAATTTGCTGCTATCCTGAATTATCATGTCTTTCCGTTATACGCATTTTTTCAATTTTTCCCTTTATGAAAAAATTGCGGAAATTAGTACTGGGAGAAAAGTTGTTTTCTTTTTTGTGATATAATTTTAGCTTAAGTTTCTGGATAGTATTTTATGTATTCATTATGAAATGCTTTTTAGGTGGGATTTACAGATAATATACGTAGAACCCCTTTATTATTAAAAGGCCAAGAGAACGCAAAGTAGAACATTTAGATATTTTTTCTTTGAGCCGTCGTATTTGGTGATAATAAACATATATCCGATTAAGGATAGATAACAATTTCCATGATTATAGGCTAGGGAAGAATATAATAGCATGTATGTACTTTAGTTTTTCTTTTAATAATATAAAGATACTGCCCGCTTATAGATTTCAGTTTAGGAATTGAGAGTAATCGTTTTAAGATGTATGAATAATAAAGAAGCAGGGGATGGATACACCTATATAATATGTAAGAATAATAATAAAATATTCCAGAATTTACATAAATACGCGAGGATTTATTCCTATTTTAATTTCTCGTATAATTAGAGCATTAATTGCTTATGATTAGAATGATTTTATTAAGATTGCGACAGAAAATATTATACGGGTACGTCGCATTAGTATAAATAAAGGAAAATATTTTACATGTCCAGTATGAGGAGGCCTCAACCCCGTAATTCTCATAATCATGTACTCGTTAATATTATACGTTCAGATTAATCAAAGTTTTATATGTATCTTAATCTTTAAATCGGGGCCCGAATTTTTTTTACATTGTCAGAATACCCTATTTTTATTTTTTTGTTATTTTTTAGATAGGGTATACACTGCGAGCAATTCTTCGACATCCCATTCTTACGAAAAGATGTGATTTTTTTCCATATTCCGAGCCTCTAAGAATTTGTGGTGAAGATGTTATTGTGGTTCTTTTTGAGGATTTTATATTTTAATATAGATTTGAAGGAAATTTTAATTCAGTAATAATTTTTTCTTTTTTCTTGATATTTTTTCCTTATTTTTTTTTAAATTTTATTGGAAATAATAAGAAATATAGATTTATTTTAATTTATGCTGTTTAAGTTTTAAAAGAAAGAATATTATAATAAGTTTAAAGAAGCATTAGGAAACCCCTGGGGCGGGGTCTCATCTATCTTAATAAGATATAAGGAAGAATATTTGTCCTTCTGTATAGAATACATCTAAGCTAATAATTAATGAGAGGAATATTGTGGTCCCCTATAGTTAGGATCCTTACATTGTGCGCCTTAGTATGGATATCTCTGACTTCTTATGAGGTACAGTATTGAATTATCGACAAATACTTTAGATAAATTTCTGGTGCAGTCAGTAAGCCTATTTTAAGGCTATGTTCGATTTTATTAATATAATTTTAAGAACATAGAATAAATTTCATTCAATAATTTTCCTTAAACTTTTGTCTATATCTTCCATACAGTGGCGTAATTTGAAAGAAAGAAAAAATGGAAGGAGATACATTAGTAGTAGATGCCTTGTGGGGCATACTACCTTACTGAATGCCCAAGAACAAAATTGTAACAGTAAGAGACATAGAAGAGTAAGACAAGAAGACCATGATTCGCCACATCCTGAGGAAAATTATAATATAGCCTCCGCGGATAGCATAAACCATAAGCCTGTTCCTAACCAAAAAGTGGGAAGTCCAAGAATCTGTGGCCCAAATGGGATCTCGCCGTCCCACCTCCGGAAAGCACCCGACTCTGACAGATGGAGGAACAGGTTAAAGAGTGGGAGGATGGACACCAAGGCAGGCAACCTCTATGGGGCAGATGACTTTGATAATTTCCTTAAAGAACCAGAAGATGATTACTACCGAGGAGGACAGAAATTTAGATGTCCGAGTGAGGATACGAGGAATCACACCAGAATGGATAAGGGACTTCTGCCAGTACAGGAAGGCCATGACCTGAAGCCGGAAGCAATAAAATCCGGAAGCAGACGAAGAAGTGAAGATATTCCTGAAGTCCTGGAGTACTACGATTCCAGCTATAGAAGCAGAAGCTTCGAGGGAAGAATTAAAGATCTAATAGACAGAGTGAATGTAAGATTCCAACTGGAGTTGATGCGTCATATAAGAGACAAAGAGTATTCTGTAGAGAGTGAATTTTTGGAAATTCGAAGTGGAGGAAGGAAGATAGCTTATTACTATAGGAAATACAGAGTATTATTGCCCCTTATAATAAGTACTGTAGCTCTCTTGATTTCCTTACTGGGTCTATATGCATCAAGTCTTGGTTCTGTATGGATAACAACCTCTATTATGATAAGTGGATTATTCCTGAGTACTTTGTACTATTATATAAAAACCTATTGTAAGATAGGGAAAATGCGAAGATGTTTCAAGAAGCATGGTGTTATAATAAATCCCTGAGAGACACATATAAGAAAAATGTATTGTACATACACTGCCTGAAGAACAAAATTTCCCAAGATTGGACTGGGGAGTTTATAACGAGGGGGGAAAGAATATATAATATTAGTAATAAAGATGTAAAAAGGATTCTTTTTCTATTTATTAGTGACAGGAATTATTCTGGTGTTCTTTTGTATTCCTTCTGGAGGGATGCCTTGGTAGAAGTAAATATTTATTTCCATTG
>NW_008481893.1:50349-50912 GCF_000524495.1 Plasmodium inui San Antonio 1
AATTATATACCTAGAAAGAGAATATATGATCATCATGATGCAGTCAGGTCAAGGCTATCTATTACAATTTGATTCATCGGTTAATGCCGAATGTACCAATTCTGTGCATCCTGTTTAGACAGATAATTACCTCAGAAATGGATTCATTATATATTATGCTGTATATAGATATCCTGGGCTTATGGTTTGCAGGCCGGAAAATCGCGCCCATCTATAGAAATATCAGTAAATTATTTTAGACAACTGGGGAAGTAAGACAACTAATTATTTTGAAGGTACAATTCAAACTTTCTGTTATTATTTTTAGGAAGTGCATTTCCGAATCTCTAATGTCCCTATCCTAAGTTTATTCTATAGCTTGTCTTTTCCGCCTATTGACGCCTTATGTATAATTCTAACAACCTGAGTGAGAATCTTTATGATAGAAGAAGGAGCAACTTAGGAGAATGAAACCTTCTCTGTCAGCCACTTAACAATCATTTCACCTGTCCAGTAAACACTAAACCCCTGAGTAAACACACCCCAAGAATTCTTTGGGTTATGTTAATGAAACTAAATGGAAC
>NW_008481894.1:0-11515 GCF_000524495.1 Plasmodium inui San Antonio 1
AAAACCTACTACACCGTATTTGAAGGTAGTTTAAAATATTTCAGCGTATTTTAACGCCGTTTATGATAACATAACCCAACCGACCTCAGTTATATATTTAGAACAATATTCGCGCACGTAATAACACTTTTTTATGTATACTTATATGAACCACAGGAATTAAATTAAACTACTATGGCTTTTCTCAGCGAATCCCATTCCGCTTTGGCTGATGAATGCTCGACTAGGAATAAAAGCAGAAACGAAACAAGTTCTCCCGCCCCTGAAGCCGGGGACGGGACCTCACATGGCCTTAACTTCCGAAGATCCTGTTTTCTCTCCTGCTCAATTTGACTTCTCGCTGTCGACACTTATATGTTCCTACCAGGAAGCTATATGGAGTAGAGATTTCTTGAAGAAATAATACGAAGCCTCTCGAAATTTCTTATTTTGTTCTTAACCTGGATCAAATGTACCTTTTTTTTGGATGTTTATATGGACAAGGCAGTCTATACATATGAAATATAAATAAGATACATATGACTAATGTGTACACAAACTGTCGTTCCAGACTTTTTTAAGCAATTTATCGCAGGAAATAACCCCCTGGAGAAGGAGATAATGCCACTAATACAGGACAGGATCTTCTCGGAGTTAACTGAAGATGGATGTCTGAGAGAAGAAGACTCAAATAAGAATGTAAGTTCCACCCATTCTGAATCTAAAGATGGCGTTTTCTCTGGGTTTGATGAGATGCAATTAGGTGAATAATTTATCAAACCCGTCCCCAACTTAGGTTGAGAAACAAAGCAAAAAAAAATCTCTAAGCCGAAAGGAAAATCCTATCTCAACAGAGAGCGCGCCAAGGGATAATAGAACGTAGGAAGCGAACAATTTGCGGATCCCTGTTTCTAGATATTCAGAAATCGAGTGTCAGATAACACCCTACTAATGTGACACTATGAACCTAGTGTATTCTACTATACTTATCACTATATAATCCCTCCGAGAGCGTAACTCATTGACAAATCATTGTATCAGGAAATTTTAATCCTCCAGCAACTGTTCATTTTGTGTCTTCCTTAATGATACATTAATTAAGGCAGTAAATAAATATTTATCTATTAATGACAGATATCTAAGCCGTATATGTTTTTTTCATTCGTGTGCAAGACAACCGGGATCACATATATAAGGGCCTGCTGTATTTTTCTCTGAACAAATTATTCCTCTTGCGCCTCTGGATTTGTTATGTGAAGGACATCTAATATTATGATGTGAATAAAAGTTTCTTGATATCAAGCGAATACACTTTATACTATGTGAAAGAATTAATGGATAAATTCAATAACTGACAGATATAACAAGAGGGACTATATCTGACTATCCAAAAGATAAGGAAGGGGGAAGTTCGGCATACAGGAAATCTGATACAGACCTCATAGAACACAAGAATAGAAGAAATGAATAACCCTCAAACGGGCGGCCTTAGGAGAACTGCGGGTTCCGTATATATATAAATAGGTATAATATCTATAGAGCCATGAAGGCGAGCTAAATAAAAACAAACGAAGTCCATTATTCATTTCTCAAGCCAAGCGATATGGTTTAACCGTCTTTAGTCAAAGGGATGTCTGAACTTTCTGTATTTATAGGATAGTATTGATGACTATTCCTTTTCACATTATATATATTTTATCAGCGAAAGGGAATTGATATGAAGGGATAAATTTAATTTTATAACCAAAAGAAGCTCCAACTCCCAACAACAACGGAGCAGGTCAAACCCTAAACGAAAAAGATGTATTATTATATTTGTAAAAACTCTCTCATTCAAAGTGACCCTGTCTTAATAACTGGAAGATATTCTCAAAAGAGTCATGTTTAACCTCACAACAACTACACTTCCAAGACAAACCTAACCCACCATACAGAAACTGTATAGTAGCGTTCTGTAAATAATGCACCACACAGCAGGCAGCACGGATATATATAGTTGTATTCATCTAATACAACAAGTCTTCCATGATTATTTGAGCAAAAACCAATGAGGAATTTTAATTAGCTTCTATGCTCCTTTTCTTTGGTCTTGTTTTTTTAAAATATTACAAATATTATATGACTTATTGGAAATCTATAGCTATAGACTCATTAAAAAATCAATAAGTCATTTTTAATTGAGCCAAATATGCATAAATATGTAAATTTACCGTCTCCCTCGCTTCCACTATTGGTAGTTCTTCTTTAGTGACACAGCCCATCCAACCGTCCTATGGCCATCTTCATTTTGACAGCTGAAATCAGTTATAAAGAATATCTAAACAAAACTCCATAGAAATTAAACCCAAGACAATGACCAAATACTCATGATGAAACCCCCTTGGACAAATTTAAGGGGCCCACTCGCAACTGAGGAAGAAACATTTAAAAACCCCGAAATTGCCCGCCCCAACCCAATGAAAACATCTCCCCCTCCAAGCTAGGTGATCAAAGAACAACCCAAAAGTTTAAAGACAAACGCCACCTATCAGGGATATTAAGAATAAAGCAAAAGAATAAAAGAACCACCAATCCCAAGAAAATACGCCCCCATGACCCCACAAAAATAAAACCGAATCTAAATCGTAGACCCTAGGAGCTCATGACTAATGCTAGATCCCTCAAGACAGGCATCCCGTCCATATTAAGGAGATCCTACGGACAAAATCAAGTCCAGATACTCCAGACGAATAAAGAATACAACATGAGAAACAGATGGAGAAGCCACAGTAGGACCCCTAATAACCCAAGGAACAGCTATGACGCTACCCCTGAAGATCAACCCCAACAGTGAAAAAACAAGGTGCCACAGAAGAGTGGGAGCTAGGACATAAGCGATAAAATTTATGAAGCCGAATAATAAAAAAGCCCAAAGGAAATATACCCAAACTCCAGGAAAACCCTGAACGGGAACGACGTAAGGACACCGAGGACTCCCAAGAATGCCCCGCCCCCCCTACCAACACCTGGACGCCAACCCAAGAGATATGAAAATTGAAAGGGACACAATGACCCTAAGACGTAAGAGCGAGAGTCTCGAAGTTAACGGATGAGTCTTAGAAAATACAACCTGACTTCTAACCCTTAAAGAGTGAGGCCTGAGCAATAGACAATAAAGCGTGAAAACCGAAACCTAAGAATGGACAATAATACCTGAAACCTAAGCCTTGAGCCCTAAGACATAAACCCCACCGCCAGGGCTCAGGACGATAAAAATGGAACCCTGAACCATGATCCCTGAAAACTAAACATAAACCCTGGAACCTAAACCTAAAACCCGAACACTGAGCCATAACCCCTCACCCCTGAAACCTCCACCCTGAACCCTCACCCCGGAAAAATACCCCCTAAACCCTGAACCCTAACCCTAATCCCTGAACCCTGAACCATAACCCCTGACCCCTCAATCTTGACCCCCAGAAACCTAAACCATGAGATCTAAACCTAGCCCTGGACCTTAGACCCTGAATCCTAAACCCTGAAACATGAACCCTGAACCATAACCCCTGACCCCTGAATCCTGACCCCCAGAAACCTAAACCATGAGCTCTAAACCTAGCCCTGGACCTTAGACCCTGAATCCTAAACCCTGAAACATGAACCCTAAACCCTTAACACTGACCCCTGAAGCTAAACCATCATCCCTGACCACTGACGCCTGAAGCTGAACCCTAACCCTAGAGCAGGAAGCCTGAAGCTGAACCCTAACCCTAGAGCCTGAACCCTGAAGCATGAACCCTGAGCCCAGAAACATAGACCCTAAAAGTAACCCTAAGCCCTGAACCCTAAAACCTAAACCCTGAACCCTGAAGCCTGAACCCTGAAGCCTGAACCCTGAGCCCCTGAACCCCTAAACCCTGAACCCTAAACCCTGAATCCTGACCCCTAGACCCTGAACCTTAACCGTGAACCCTGAAGCCTAACGCCTGAACCATGAACACTAACCCTAAACCGAAACCCTGATCCCTAGACGCTAAGCTAACACTAGCCCTAATCCTAACCCTGCACCGTAACCTTGAACTGTAGAGCATAGCCCCTGAGGCCTAAAGCCTGAACACCTACAACCCTGAACTCCGAAACCCTAGGCCGTGAACCTTAAACCCTAGACCCTGTCCTGTGAATCCTGAACCCTGAACCCTAATCCTAAACATGATCCCTAAACCCTGAACCTTGATCCCTAAACCCTAACCCCCAGACCCTAAACCTTGAAGCCTGAACCCTAACCCCTGGACCCTGACCCCTGAACCCTGCAGCCTGCTCTTTTCAACCTAAACCCATAAGGGCTAATCTCAATCTATAACCAATAAAGACACACTCTAAGCCCCCCTTTCCCCTAAAGAGGTCGCGATCATGGTGGCTTCACAGTTCTCCTTGCACCCCTTGTGAGATCCGTTTCCTACCTAACTTAGTCCTGAGAACCTACTGGGTTGCCGGCTTAAAGACTGAACATCTAAGAGAACAGACTGCCCCGTCTGGGACCTCTCGTTTGCTGCCCCCAGCCTTTCACCATCTCCAACTAAAGTCCTTACGTACGTTACTCCTCATAGTCACTCCATTCCTAGGACGCGTTGGGCAGGGTGGGCACCTTCTCTGCAAATCCATGAGGAGGCCGCGTGCTGTCGGTTTCAGTTGATAACTCAACCAGAGAGCTGAAACCGGTGGCATTCGGATTTATTCCTCCTTGATCCTTAGTGGGGAATGGGGTCTCAGGCTCCGAAGATTAGTCACCATCAACCTGCCCAACAGTTGAACTCCTGGCTGAGTTCCCCTCCTGGTACTTGATCCTCTTGATAATCTATCATGTGGCGACTAGCTGCGGTGACCTGCGTGTTTTCCCTTCCCCTCTTTGGGGGGTTTTAGGGGGGGCAATCGTCCGGTGGCTGAATCCTAGCCACCTCAGTCGGTGGCTTGAGCATTCGCCTTTGCTACTCCATATCCTATTCGACCCAGGAACTTCTCCCCTCGGTACCCCCTCCTTCCAGTGCCTCCTTTGGTTGACTTAAATATTCGGTAAAAACCATACAAACTGGCCAGACCTAATAGTCCTGATACAGCTGCCCCTATGATCCCTATCGTCCTACTCCCTCCTCCTGTTGGATCGGCCACGCCCGTTGGGGGGGGTCGGTCTTGTTCCTGCTTTCGTGTCCCCCTGCTCCGTGAGGAATGGGCGGAGCTTGTCTGTCTTGGTCCTTTCGCTTCGTCTGGATTCAGATAGAGGCCTGAAGGGATCAGGGACTCTGCTCGGTCCAGATTTGGGGTGGTCTCTCTTGTCACTGCGGATCGCGGGGGAGAAACGGCCACCTCACCTGTGAGATTTTGGTCCCTGGCCACTCCGACGTCACTTCTCAATGGAGTCTGGCTCGTCTGGGGGGAGGTGACGGCACCTAGGCTGCGGGGAGCAGGATTCTGGGTATCCGCGCTTGTCAAGCTGGTCCTCGTCCCTGTTGCAGCGACGATAGCAGTGTTCGTCTTAGTGTTCTTATGTTGCTCCATTAGCTTAGCCCCTTTTTCCTCATTTTTTCTCTTTATCTGCTCCACCTCAGCCGCGTCGGCTTCGTCACCCTTTTCTGACCCTGTGGTGAGTTTGAGTTTTTTCGGTTCCATCCGTTGGACTTGGGATATGAGGATAGGGCTCCCTCTATTCCAGATATTCAATGCATCCCCCTCGACTTGTTTTAACTGTCCTTCACAGTTAAGCTCTTGTCCGTCCATCTTGCACGATCCCATTTTTTCTAGACTCCATCCTTCTTTTCTTATTAACCTCGTTAATTCATAATTCCTCCCATATCTACAACAACTCATTAGTCCATAATATAGACTGATAAGAAACCCAAAACCATCATATCTTTCCTGGTTTGTCCCTCTCACCTCCCGAAGCTTCTCCAAGAAATCGTTTAATGTTGTCAGTTCCCCTGAGGTGCCCTGAGATCCGGGAGCTTCCAACTCCAGCGCTACCTCCTGCCACACTGTCTCGCAACTTTTCCTTAGGCGCCCGCTGATTTCCTTATCATGACTAGGCCTGACCATCATGGCAGCTATTATACACCCTACGGTCATGAGCATGCTCTTCCCTGTGGCGCTTTTTGACCAATCTTTAGTGGTTGCATTCCTCAAGATGCTCTGCCATTGGCCCTTTTCCCAGATTTGGGCAGTTTTTCCTTTGGATTTGGCTTTAATCACTGAGATTGCTAACGCCCTAGACACTACACAACATAAAAGTCCCTTCCATGACTGGCTATTTTCTGTAGGGCCCATGATGTATCCCCTCAGTCCGTCCCTTCCTTCTATAAAGTCCTCCCAGTTCATCTCATTAGTCAGACGCATCATTGCAGTTGGCATAGAGCCCAGAAATCCTCGGGCTACGTATTGCTGTCCTCCATATTCGCCTAGACAATACATATTGCTGTCTGGGTCACACCCCCCCGGATTCGTTGCTGCGTACCTGTGGCTCCAGGACTGGTCTCTTAAGCTCAAGACACCGGAAGCCATTTTCACGAGGTTTGGGGGGTCATTATCTGCTCCACCATATCTGTTAGTCCTGGGCTGTTCTGCTTCTTTCTTAGTTGTCCCCTTACTTTCTTTTCCTGAGGTTGCCTGAGCTGCTGTCGTTGGAAGGCTGCCCTTATCCTTCAGGATTCTGCTCGAGGCCCGATGAGCTCCTATCTTCGCTGTCAACTCAGTGGCATCGGCCCGAGTCATCCCGATACTTAAGATCAATAATGGTTCCTTCCAAGGAGATTTCAAGGAGTCCTTACGTGCTCAGTTGATTCCTTATCTTCCTGATCCCCTTTCTCCCCCTTGGCTCCTCTCGATGCCTTCTCCGGTATCCCGCCCTTTTCCCCTTCCAGGCCCCAGTGGCGGTTGCTCTTGCTTGGCACGAAGTATAGCCTTCGGTTCGTCCTTTGCTCTTTTGGGCTAGAGGGGAATTCGTCGGCCACTATTCCACTCTCCTCCTCTACTTCTCCCCTTCATAGCTGCGGAGACAGGGGGGTGATCCCTGATGTATTTCTAGCTCCTTGGCTAGCCTCCAGAGCATCACTTGTTGCCTCCCGAGATATCCTGGCTCGGTGGCTCGGACCAGAAACTTGGGTTCGACTTCTGCCTTAACAGGTAACTTGGGCTCAGTGGTCGGTTTTCTATTTGGGTGGGGAAGGGAGGGGTCAAGACATCTTTGCTTCTACCATGTTCCTCGCTTTTAGAAGTCCTTACTTGTTGCGGACCTGTTGCTCGTGCATTCTCTCTAGCCGCGGCTCTCTAGTTTCCTTAGGGGGAGCTTCGGGTGCTGACGCTGGAGGCCTTTCCCTTTGTCCTGGCCTGTCGTCCCATTCGGTTGGAAGCTCTTTCCTCTAGGTCATGACCTTATGCTTAAACATTAGCTTTCCTCTGTCGATTGTCATCTCTGCCTGTTGCGCCTAGGTATGTATTGACTCGGAGCTGCCTGACCTAGGGGGTCCCTTCGCCTGTTTCATTCCCGCTTCCTATCTTGAAGTCCAAAACTGACCCATCCTGATACTCTATTTAATAAATCGTCCATACGTACGAAATTGTTAACAGTGGTCGACGGGACTTGATGAACTTCATACCCTCTTCTGAGATTCACTATCGGCTATTTACACCTATCTCCAACCTCTTGGGAGTGTGGATTCCCATTGCTGAGCTATTGAGAAGGGAGACTTATCCTATATCATCGAGATCATTCCTTCCTTACTCTGTTGTCCTCCCCCCTACGGCTCAATTTCCCTGTTCCTGTCCTTTCGGAGCAGCTTGCTCTATTCTTCGTTACTGCTTGCTGGCGCTGGTCCGCTCCTTCTGAGGACTCCCTTCATCCTTGGGGTTTAATCTTACGATTTTTCCATAAGTTCTGACTCCTGAGAGTCCTAGGGTCTCTCTTGGCAGGCTTAATCCAGACTCTTAATGACTTTCCTCATTCTTCAGCCCCAGGGAGAGATGACTCTTCTCTCCTACCGCGGCTCTCCTAATCTTGGCCCTCCGTCTCCTCAGATTCCCATTTATTGACCCTTCCTTTTCTTCCTTCCTTCTAAGTCTTCAACTGTTTCTCCAGTTCTTTTGAGAAGGCTCAGACTCGATTCTTCATCTGTTAACGTAGGAATCCTTTCTCCAAATTTGTTGCCTTTTTATGATAGTTCTCCCAAGGTTTCTTGCCTCCTTCTCTTTGATTCTCTTTTGATCAACCTTCGAAATCCTCTGCATATATTCTTGACGCGATAGTGGTGCCTCGTTGCGATGTTCTTGGGGGGAATAGAGTCGGATTTTTTCGGTTCCTTCTCTAGTTCGGTTAATATTACCAGAGACACGAGAATTCATCTTAAAGTTGTTTGTTCTCCTTGGCTATTAATTATCTAGAGGAGAAAGATCAACTCCTTCTTCTTCCTTAGCTCGTGTTTCTCGAGAGCCTGTGACTCTTCAGATCCTTGAGTTGCTTCGGGGTCAGGAGACTCTTTTAGCTGACCTTCCTATTATGTATTATTCGTGTTCGGGACTTGCTCCTCAAGCTGCTGTTCCTGCACTACTCCGGTCCAGGGTTCTAGTCCATGAGGTAGGGGTGGGCCCCGATTTCTTGGGTCGGGGGTTTTATATCTCCTACTGTTTCCTCACGCATTTCCGTTGCTTGCTACTGTAAATTATCCTATTGCCTTTGACGATTGCTGCCTCAGGGTCACTGCTTCTCGATGTACTTCTTCTTCTTGCAGATTCAGAATCTTTGAGGGACTCACTTGCTGATGTATTCAGGGAGCTAGTCCTCGAGGTTGGTGGCTTCACCTTGAAAATGATTTTATCGTGTCGGGTCCCTCAGTTAGATCGTCTTATGATTCTCAGGGGGCCTGGCGTTGGTTGCTCCTATTGGGCCGCTTCAGGGGCGGATCGAGCTTTTCACTTCCCCTCTGTGTTATCGGCTGATATTCTATTCAGGATTCAGAGTCCTATCGCCCGGGGCGCTTGCCCTATCTATCGTCTTCCCCAGGAATCTCCCTTTACCTCCGTGATTGATACGCGGGGGGGTTCTTAGTGTTATTCTCACAAGACGCGTTGGAGGCTCACTTTGTCCGTGGGGGGCATTTCCTTAGATTTCTCTTTGCTCTGAGACGGCCGAGGAGTTAATCTCCTCCTCGCGTGTCTTCGGCCTTGCCCCCCCTTGAGGCGCTCCCGTTAGACTCGAGTTACTTCTTATCCAGACTTTTACCCAGGGAGGCGGGAGGATTTGATTTTTCCTTTAAGGCTCAGTAGTTCTTGAAGGGGAAGTGGGAAAGATGGTGGTTAGGTCCCGTTTGTTAACTCGTAAATTCTTGGGTATTCGTTATTTTGCGTACTTGCTGAGGCTGTTGCTCCTGGGGGGACCTTAGGCGTCACTACTACCCGAGTTCTGAACTGGGAGGCTGGGGTGTGGGGGAGGCTATTGTTTATTATAAAGACTGCTTCTAATCTGGCGGGTGGGGGCCCGTCCCTAGAGACCCTTTCTGCAGTTAGGGTACTGGAATTGCCGTCTGACTTGGGTTTTTTATTGTATCTTGAGTTTCGCTTTCTTATTTGTGTTGCTGTTTTCGCTACTTTGACATGATGGGGGAGAGGATTTAGTCATGTTTAGGGTCCAATGACGTTTTCTTTTGACCTTTCCGTTATTTGGAGTTCAAATGTCTTGAGCCGAGTTTTAGTCAGCTGGTGATGACCAGGTGGGTGAGCTCTTATCCCTTTGGGTCTTTCCGTTTTAGGCTAGTATCTCGTGAGGTGGCGATTCAGCTCCAGATGTCTCTTGCTCCCACTGTTTATGAATCAGCCGTTGTTAGCTGTCCGTCTGAGCCCTTCCCCGTTGACCTCTACTGGGGAGTTCCCTTCTTTGGGGGGGGACTGTCCCTCTAATTTTATCGTTCGGGTTACTTGCTTTACTCTTTTGGTCGCCTCCATTTCTGACCGTGCTGCAACTGCCTGCGTGTCCTTGACTTGGTACTTGGGGGTAGATTCAGTGGACCTGATTTATGTAACCAGTGCCGAGAGGGGGGTTGGAGATCCTGAGTCTTTGGGGGGTGGCCCCCTTTTTTAGGGGATTTGACTCTAAGCCTTCTACTTCTGCGTTGGTTGAGGGGGCCCGGTTTTTTTATTTCCTTCTGTTCCTCGTTCTAGGTTTCCCTCCTATTAGCTAGTGGCTTTGTTCCTGCTGTAAGGCCGCCAGTAGGGCTCTATTTATTTGTCTTCTTTTATTTCTTAAACTCCCTTCTGGTTGAACCTATGCTCGGTTGCTGTGAAGACTCTTTCCCCTGGGGGCTAGCTCATCCCTTGGCGGAAGGGAGGGGGTGGCCTCGGCTTGGGAGGCACAGACTTATCTGTTCTGGTGGTGTTTTATTTGGTCCGCGATCCCTTTTCTGGACTTGTTATCTGATATTCCTTGATAGTCCTCTTCGTGCTTTTTTGTGGAGGTGTTGCAAGTTAGTCCCTGTTATTCTCTAACACTTCTTCCTTTTTGAAGATAGTCATTTTCATCTACCTGGGGTTTGGGATCTTGGGATTAATTTTTCCTGCAGGTTTTATTGCCTACTGTTCTGTCCTTTGAGAGATCGAGGGGTATTATGCTCGGGGGAGTCGTTTTGCCTGGATACTACGCGAGGCTGTAGAATTCTGACGAAATTACTTCCGCCTGGATTGAGCTGCTGATAGTCGTGAGACTTCATCTAATAGGATATGATTCGAATTCTTTCGTGAGTTTGAGGTTCGTTTATGGCTTTTACGCTTTCATGACCATTTGTGTTTTCCTCTTAGGGGGGTGGTGTCCTTTTCAGGTGTTTTGAGTTACTTCTTGGTGCGAATATTGAGAATCGTAGCACTCCTTGCTCTTTCGTTAATTAATTTAACCGCTAATTTGACTAACATGAGATGCTGATAAAGTCCTTGTGATACTTCTTTATTTATGGAAGGGAGTGTTGCTGGCTCCATTAGATTTGACGTGGGTTATAGAGATATAGTTCAGGATCTTGAGATTTGGGGGGGGGGAACAGTTGATGTTGTCGGTATTGGGGGCAGTAGTAAGACTCAGTTTAGACGGTTGGGGATTATTATTCTTGCTTATTATTTTGGATTGGATTGAGTTCTGATAAGGTATCTATATCCATGGGTCTTGTGTGGGGACATTTTTTGTGCCTCCAGTTAGTCCTGTCTCTCTTCTGAGTTGTTCCTTTAGTCTCTATGTACTTTTGATATTAACTGTCCTTTCACTTCGGTCTGTTCTTTAGTAATTAAACAATTTCTTCATTTTGCCAGATATGGAGTTGGACAGATGAATATCTCTTCAGGAGTTTCTTGTTAATAATATAAGGCGCCGCTATCTGATCTTTTACTGCTGATTGGCCCTTATTAGAAATCTTAAGAAATCTTTTAATTGCATTTGATTATCAGTTGTAGTTGAGGAACTTAGATATACGACCTCTCATATAGGGGAGCTTATTACGACGGCACAAAGAGAGTTAAGGACTAAATATTCCTTTTATAT
>NW_008481894.1:11810-38034 GCF_000524495.1 Plasmodium inui San Antonio 1
GGATTTCACAATCATTCCACAATTATTATTTTAGTAACCTAATTACATGATCTTGGGTCCGGTTTTCGTTGTTTTGATCCTAGGCACTATCGGAAATGTAATCCAGATTAGGATAGAACACTAGGCAATTTCTCTGTTTTATCTATTAACTTTAGAACTTTACTAATTATTAATGTACATTCATATCATATAATACTTATGGGGGGGTAGAGACATTAATCTGTGGTTTTTTGGGTTATAGCACTCTTTCTTGTTTTTATTTTAATATTTTTAATCTTGTTATCATAGATTGGGGCTGTCATAATATGAGTGATATACCATTATATCCTCTGATAAAGAACTAATTATACCTTTTATAAGGATTTCATTATCTAATACGGTGGGAATCATAGGAAATGTATCACGAGATTTCTATTTCTTGGACTAGAAAACGACGTATAATTGTTGATTTTCCTTCTTGTGATTCTTGGGGCTTAAATATTAGCCGAACGAGAGAATGGAATAAACAAATAATCGGAATAAATCCAATCATTCACTATGCCGTTAAAATGTTCCTGGATTTCTGTTATATTACCCTGTTCCTGTTAATCAATCCTAAAGAATAAGGGTGGCTGTAGTTAATATACTCTCCTGCTGATGTTTTAAAGTTAAAATGACAGAACAAGATGGGAAGCTGAGATGAAATAGGAAATGAATCCTTTCTTAATACGTTTAAAAAATAAATGAAAAAATTCTATACCCTCGGAATATGCCGAGAGTTATCTTTTAGCTTAATTCATAGATATGTTAATCCTTATGCAGATAATATATCTCTTAGGACTATGAATTTAGTGATAGAGAAGAATATTGGTATGACATTAATTACACTCTGGAGGGATTATCTTTGGGAGTCAGTGACGGAATCATATGGCTCTGTAGGGAGCAAGTTTGTTTTTTATAGTAATTTTGATAAAGTGAGGTGTGGCAAATTTTCCACAGGGGGCAGGTTACAACTAAATCAGTTTCTTGGTGTAGGTTTTCAGATATATAGATTATGGCAGTTTATATTATTCCAACTTAGTCCCTGTTATGCTATTTGCGGGAGATTTGAATATTTCGTACAGGATTGTTCGGGAATAAGACTTGATACAACTCATAAATGGCACCACAGAATGTCTTCAGTATTGCTTTTAATAAGGCGCGCGAATATAAAAGTCTTGTTAACTCACTTATCATCCTTAACTTTCGAAGTTTCCGCGGATATGATTAATTCCATATTCTATGGCTTAAGAATAATTCCACTCTGCCGGAATGGAACAATACATTCGGGTTTATACGCAGCCTGGCGGCTGTCAACATATACTGTAGTGTAGGCTTATTTGCCTCTGATGAAAACTCTCAATTTAAATTATGATAGTCTGGATTTTTGATTAAATTTAGTGAAATACGAATTTCAGTTGTCAATAATTCCTTAAAAAAACATAGATTCAGCTCACATTCCAATCCTCGCACCTGTCCTAAATGTAGTTTCGCGTCTGAAGTTGCAGTTTTCTCTTCCTGTATTCGTCTATCGGGGCGCTCAAGCCTTATGGGTAAGCTGCGCATCCTTATATTTTCCTCCAGGTTTCGCCTGTTTCTTGTTGTCTATATTTTTCCTTATGTTTCATTCTATTTAGGAATATCCGTTAATTTGTCCCTCTTCCATTTTGAGTCAAACCCGTCCTTTTTTAATTCATATATAATTTTGTTCTTGGGGCATATTCCTCTCTAAGAGGATGGGTTACTCTAGCTTGTTAACTCATGAACGGTTCATTTATATATAACACTCTGGCGCAACTTATCCACACATCACATGAGTAAGAGGGCGGTTTATTGCTTTTATTCATTTTCAATGAGTCTCCTTACTGCCAAAATAGTGTTATATATAAAAAGTTGGAGGACTTTTCAAACTTAAGAAATTATTTTCATAGCCTGTTCGCTTATAATCACCAGAGGAATAGAAAAAAGTTAAATCAAAGTCATGTGAGTAATGCGATCCAAAGGATTGGAATCCTTATATTCGAAATCAGGGCAACACGGAATATACAGGTAACAACACAACTTTCAGGTCAGACCTGTGACCAGTAGTGACCCATGCAGTCAACATAGATATCTTATGATTACGATGTGGGATACAACAAAAAGGGACAACTTTACACTAACCATAGAGACATCGAATGTCATACCTCTTCCAGAATCTACATCAGAAAGTGTGTTATATCTTTACTAAAACAAGATAGCTTTTAAGGAAGCCTCTGAAACTTCAAAGAAGAAATAAATCTATTTTAAACAATTATATATTTTTATGTATAAAATCACAGATGGTATCATAGGATATTACATTCTAGGGTAACAAATGAAATTGTAGAGTCTGTAATTCAAGCCATAACGCTCAATACAAAAGGGAAAGAATTTAGAACATCAATTAATATATGTAACAAATTTCGTACTTATATGTGTTTCTCGTTAACTGCGAATAATCGCGTGTATTTTGAGACACGAATGTTGGCAATCAACTCCTTTCTTATTTGATGCGGTATTGGGCCCTGTCAATATCCCACCTCATATGCTACTGTAAATGTCCTCTGTTGTGTTCACCTCTCCTTCTACTGGGTTGATTCCTTCTCTGTCAACATTGCTTTAGGTACTCTTATTTGTTAAGTTACCTTTGTCCTCTTTGGTTATAGGGGGCTACTTCTCCCTTGCATGCTTCCTTTCAGCTTCATGTTTATGTTTGTTGATTCTGTTAAAGCAGTCATATGGTTCTATCCTATATATTTATTTTTCTTTTGAAATGAAGAATTCTGTCCTATGTGGCAGTACCTTCAATGTATAAACTTCATTTTGGCCCTTGCTTCTACTTCATTCTTTCTTTCTCCCCTTCCTTAAAAGATAAGTGGTTTGTATGTTAGGGATATTCTTATCCTCTTGTTAGATCTATTCTCGTAACATTAATGTTATGGACACCAATTCTATCCCTGGGAGGAAAGTACTTTGCATATAATACTACCTTTAGGATATAGCTTTTCCTCAAAGAATGCTACTGCAGATACATCACAGGATTCCGTAAAACTTTGATGTCCTTATATTACAGCCGGGATTCTAACCCTTTCAAAAATAAGGTACCGCTAATGAGAAGACATCAGTGAAGTATGAACAATGGTTTTATTCAAATAACGAAACGTTCAATGTTCTACCCACCCCATAGTAATATTCGGGGCACATACCTTTAGCTCACTACATACTACTGCGGATATATTCTTACGGTTAATAGAATAGTGCCCCCTATATAAAAGCACTTTGCGTAGATCCAAACCCCTTCAAATAATCGTGCTTCGGAGACAGGCATCATCCTTGCACAACTTTGCTTTGCAAATAAGAATACTACGCACACGTGAGATGACTCACAGAATATAGCCCCAGAGGATGCATTACTCTTATGCGACTGTGCTCTAGAGACAACAGTACTTGGCAAATATGACTATAGTTCATCCATTAGTACATTCATATAACAGTACTACGGGAATTTCCACAATCTTCACTATTTGAAATGAATACACATCAGTATTTTTCAGGCAATAGTTTTCCTGGAATATCCATGCACTTCACAGAATAGTGCTTCATTAATAATACCAATCCTAGAATGTCAATATTGCACACACAAAGGTACTCTTTACATTATAGTACTCCGAGTGCACCAATATTCTTCAAAGAATAGTATTCCACATATGCCAGACGATTTGCACAATCCCGTACTCCATATAATGCAGTTGTTAACCTTATATCGGAACACCTGACATATCGGTACTCAAGGGATATGCGTACTCATTATGGTACATCATTCCATACATAATATTAGTTATCCTAAAATAAAAGTACTATTCTCAAAATACTCTTAATATAAGAATACTCCTTGCGAACTCGCACTGTTCGGATAATAGTACTCCAAGGATAATCGTACTCATCCCGCCACAGAACGTCGCACGTAATGATACTTTTAGTATAATAGCACTCCGACTCATCCATATAGCTCAACCATTAGTACTTTCATATAACGGTAGTATGGGAACATCTGCACTCTTGACCATCGAAAATCTTGACACATCAATCATGTTGACGCAATATTTTTCGTGGAATATCCATGTAATTCATAGAATAATGCTTCTCATATAATGAAGGCGTAAACTCTGAATCCTTCGCATAAACTACTACATGGACATCAATACTCTTCCTATAACTGTATTATACGTACATCCTGGCACTGCACCACCGTTAAAAATCCACATGACTATTCTGCAAAGAATAATACCCCAGGGAGGCTTGTGCTTTCCATGTAACGAAGCAATAAGCAGGTCAGTACTTTGAACATATGAGTACTACGCACACGTCAGTAGTCTCGCTACAATAACACTCCAGAAGAGCCTTACCCTTGACGCGACTCTGCAGTTCCATTAACAGTGTTATCCGGGTGACACTGCTATTCACCTAATAGTACTCTATGAACATCATAACTTTTAAAGCAATAATACATCAGCGATAAAGGTGCCCTTTCACACATCGGTATACTATTCCTTTCTGGTATCGCTACCCCATCCGTATGGTCTTGATATTTACACTTCACATAGGTGACCATCCTCATAAATGGCCGAAGAAGGAAAATATCTTCATAATGATTCCACATAGAAAGAAAAGGAAATAGGTAGATCAGAATATTACGGAAGAAGAAATTCTAATAAAGAAGCATGACATACAGTACCAAATATCAACGAGGTTGCCCCCAGAATGACTTCTTCACAATGATGTGCCCTCAAGAGAAATTTTCACAATAATCGCGGCAAAGGGATATCTTCAAAAGAACGAACAAAGGAAACGTCGGGCAGCGAGCAGGAGAAGAAAAAATCATCATACAAAAAATAAAGAACGAGACAGCATCTTTACCATCTCCCGGAAAAGGGGCATCCTCATAGAGAAAATCACACCCAAAAGGATATCTTCAAAATGCCGCGAAAAACGGTACATCATAATAAAAAAAATGACACACAGAAAAACAACTTCCCGAAGCCCAGGCAGGAGGGAGCATCGATATAAAACAGATGACACAAAATAATATATTCAAGCTGCCGCCGGAAAATAGCATCAGCCGGATACCGCGGAAAGGATGTATCTTCATAAAAAAAATGCCTCGCAATAAAATCCCTTCGCAGTAACATGATAAAAGGAAGAAGAATCTTTATAAAGGAGTCAAACAGAGAAATATCATCGATATATAACGCAGTAGGAAGAATCTTCGTAAGAGAAATGCAACACCAGCACAAATTCCCATAATGACGTGGCACCGGCGACCTCATCGCGGCACCCGAACAGAGAAATATCGTGAGAAAAAAAATGAGACACAAGCAAGAATCTTCATAGTGACACGGCGAGAGAAACCATCTCTATAAGAAGGACGAGCAAAGGAATATGTTAAAAGTACTACGGGGTAAAATGAATCTTGGGAAAGAACATACTCCACAGACAAGATAAACTTCACCATGACCAACCCTAAAGGAACAGAAATTCATAAAAACGGAACAGGGAATATCATTCTGAGAAACAGGCTACACACAAGAAAATCTTCATATTGACGGAACAAGGACGATGTAGCTATGCAAAAATGTAACCCAAAGGAGCATTATAATAGAGACATACCTGATATAAGCATCCTTAAAAGAATGCAACACAGGGAAGCAGAATCACAGTCCTGCGCCAAAACAGTACACATCACAGTCACATGCCACGATGACGGCGCATTGACAAGGGGGGGGAGCATGATAAAGATGCAGGAAAAAAAAGCATCATCATGAAAACACCACGAGGAAGAAATCGTCATAAGGGGGCAAAAGATAAAGTCATCTTTATAAGACTGCATGGAGAAGTGGTATCTTCCTAGGGATGCTGCAAAAGATATTATCATAAACCAAACCTCGAGAAAAATTTCGTCAAAGGAATGCCACATAAAAGTGTATCCTCATGAGAAAATTAAATAGAGAAATATATATAATGAAGCGGAACGAAACAGCCCGCGGGCGACAGATATAACACATGATAGTACGCCCCAAAAAATTAATCCACATGGAAAGACTTTCGTAAGGTTAAGTCACCTGGAGCCGCGTCCGGGAGAAATTACGCCACATGAAAGGACGTTCGCGAAATTTCCCTACGTGAAGCCACCTTCGCAAAATTACGCCACATGAAACGGCATGCGCGAAAAATGACGCCATATGAAACGAGGTCCGCAGAAATTAGGCCACATAACACAACGTTGAGAAAATCAGGCAACATGAAACGACGTCTGCGAAATTACGCCACATCAGGACGCATATATATAACGAGAAGGCGCCATGAGGAGATACTCTCATAAAAATGCAAGAACCCGAAATGACACCTTCCTGGGAATGATACAGCAGAAAAATCCATGCACAAACACTATGCAGCATGGAGAATTATATACGAACAAATTGCGATATGAATTAACACACTTATCAGAATGCAGAAACAGGAAAAAACCTACACAGGAAAATGCAACATACGAGGGAATACTGGTGAAAATATCGAAACATCAGAAAACACGCAGGAAAGATGGGGCCTGAGAAGACATTCACAAAAATAAGGTAACTATAAAAGAAGCCATATAAACAGAACGCCCCACCATTTCACGCTGTACACATTGGAACTGAATATCTCTATTCCATTGCACTCAGAGGAGTTTCAACAAAAAAGCATGAACTTATTTAAACGCTATAGCAGCCCTTTCAATCGTATGCAATATACAATTAAAATTTAATATGAAATTACAACTCATATTATACCAGTTCAAATTCAACAAACCATTACTCCCTTTTATATGCATAGGGAAAAAAGTTCATGAGCAATCCTGTAATTTTAGGGGGAACATTTTTATGCCAAATAAAGAATCTCCTAACCTGAATATGCATATAATGGTAACTATCTTTTCCCTGCGCTCAAAAATGTTTAACTATCTGTACCCTTCTCTTTCCTTCTCGTTGTGTTGTTGGGTAGCCCCATCTCGTATTACTCCAGATGAACATCATAATACACCTGTCTAATACCTCTTATTTCTATGACAGACGGACTGATCCCATATATAAAAGGAAGTAATATACATATATGTATATCCATGGGTATATATATGTTTCATGGTAAGGTATAAAGAGGTGGGGAGTGAATAGCCAGTTATCAATGAATCATAGCAATGCATAGAGGGATTTAAATTACCTTTATTTCTGCGGCCAATATCCTTTCTATGGGTCTGGGAATTGATGAATCCCCAGTTCATACCCATAATGTAGATTCGCTTATCACCTCGAAATCAGGAATGCCCTATCTTCCTTTCTTAGTTTACTATAATTCATGATATGCAGAATGGAAAAGTCGGTTATACTTATATATATTTGTTATTCTCAGGTTATCCTCAGGATTCAATACTGGAATTCTTTCTTAATCTCTAGGATTTATTTTTTGTAATAAATTATAAGCACCCCCACAATTCCTTCACTGTTTTTATCCCCTCTTGTATTATATGTATCTTCGGGTACTCACAATCAATTGGTGGGTTATTATGCTGGTCATCACCTATCCATCTCAGTTTCCTTCTGACTCACATACATTGATTGCGCTGTAGGCCCGGTTGCTCTAGATACAAACGTAATACTGGTATTTTTCTGTCTTCTCCTCTGCTAAATTTTGCCCATAATACGTAATCCTCTGGACGAAATTAATTAAACCGCGTTAGCATATTCCAAGTATTGAACGGCTCCTTTAACCGGTCAAAAGGAATCCTTAAATATAATTATTGCAATATTCTGTCTTCTCATCATCCTATTCTACGCCGAGGAAGGGTTAACTCATATTATTCACACTTATACTTAATTCGATTTTGTTAATCCTTTTATTCAGAATTAACGTCCCTCATAATTAATGTTAAATTCATGTAGCAACAGATTCAACGATTGCATTTAGATTCGAATAAGATCCACAGCTCATTCTAAAACTCAATACTCAGGGGCGTTGTGTTCTATCAGAAGATATCAGATTAACACGAGTGAATCACCCATCATAATAAGAGATAACTACTCATTTCCTGAGTAAATTATTAATTGAATAATTAGCAGAAATGTCTTCCACCGTCCGTTTCTGACTTGAGGGGATCATGTATTCTGGATAAACATGGCTTCTTACCTAGGTTTCGACTCCGCCATCATAGTTTCACACTCCAATGAATACACATTAATGAAGGATGTGTCTAATATTGCAAAATGTATCAAAAAGAGGAAAAAAAAGAAGAAACCGTAATAGTTCTTCCAATGTTCCACTCGTCGATACCACCTATTGAGATATATAGGCTAGATATTTATACGTAAATCTTACACATCTCAGCCGCCCCACTGCAAAGGAAGCACGCTAAGGACATTTTTCAAATGATTCATTCTAATTGTCACATATTTCTATCAGGAGTTTCCGGCAAATATTTATTCATTTTGCACGATTGCCAGACGAATCACCACTTATCGTAACTAACTTTTCTTTGTACATTGTCCACTTTACCAATTTCTACATTGTACGTGGATTTTCACAATGACTAAATAAACCTCTTCCCCAAAGAAAAAAGAAAATACAAGCTATACTTCAAACGATATGGGAATAACAGCGAACTCATATTACATACGGCTAGCGAAGCGGATTCCTTATGGTACACCTAATTCTTATTTTAACAGTCTGGAAAAATCAGGCGCCTAATTCCTGTATGACACAACAGCAAAATCTAGCTTATACTCGATGCAAATCCCAAAGCTATCCAGTCTCCGTATATTGGACAATACAACTAGGAACCTAGCGATAAGGAGTATTATTAATAACTTCCCCTGTGTATTATACCTCGCATGTCCATTTTGCAACATAACCAATATCAACGCATACGAACAATATATTCACTCAAAGAATTAATTATGCACTTTTAACTTTATTCATATATCCCCGCAAATGTATGCAATTCTAACCTGAATATAAATAACATGTCTTTTACAGTTATCAGGACGTTACTCAAAAGGCCCAATCGTTGGAAATACTATACACACAAATATGTCATTCTAGACCCGAAGGTAATGAATGCGCTGGGCACATATCATACGATATCTTCAAAACGAATTAACGAATAAACTGGAGAGGAACTGCGGAGACTCATGGATTTGTTAGCGATCAGTGACCATTTCGATCCTCACCTAGCTTTATTTAAATATTACCATGAATTTCATACATCAAATGAGAAGGATTCCATTTTCTCGTAAAAATATTTCAAAATATAGGTTCTCATCAGACGGAACCAGAGCAATAGTACTTATTGTTCCTTCTACCGTGCATACAACAACGAGAATTTGGAATGAAATCTTGATTCAGACAAAAATGATTAAAAAGAATCAGCACCTACCTGGAATTTGACCATGGTTTCATGATCCACAGATTTCATTAATGGTATGAATATATCAGAGTTGTCCCTGAGTAGCAGTAATAAGCATGATATCCGTCGCTGCGATTTTTATTATCCTCAAATAAATACAAGGAATAATTTAATGGGCCTCACATATACATATATTTTCTATGAGCACAGAAACATTCCAGCAAACAGATGGAATTAATAACCGACAACATATCTCGTCTAAGAGTGGATCGAAAAGTTGTGCAATACTCTCCTATAGCCGCCTGTACTCGGAAGTCCATTGTAAGAATTCCTTGTAGAAGCAAAAATCAAGTGATAAATACAAGTCATTCAAGATGTGTTGCCAGATTTCAATAAAAACATTCAAAGAGTCGTGAAGCAACAAACGTGTTGTGTACCCCTCCCATAATATCCATATTATTAAGAAAAATTCACTAGTGACATAGAAGAAGAGGAGGATACACATTTGAATATTAGAAACAACTCCTGAGCAAAACATCTTACAACAGTATGGATTAGCATTAATATAGACGGATATCTGCCCTATAATTCCGCGCGTCATCGTTGCATGTATATCTCCACGATTTTACAAATATATCCTATGGGAAAAGGAAGAGAATAAGATAGCCAGGGAAGTAAAACTGGATCAGTAAGACTGTTGTCCCTCTGTATATATCTCAATGAAGGAAACGGACAGAGTCTGAACATTGACTGTTCTGTATCTCTATATTAAGACGCTTAAGATATATTGAATATGGGTAGAATAGTAAGGAGTCTACGAATATATCTCTTCTTCTATCCTCCCAGACTTCTAAAAAGGCACCATAAAAAGAAAGTAGGAGAAGACGGATTAGAAGTAGCCAAAGAGCGCAAGATTACCACAGGAAGAAAGAAATAATAAAGTAAGTCGGAGGGGAACAAACACCACCTGGGGAAGCAGACTGGGGAATGATGGTTGTGAGGGGCTGCTTAAAGTCCAGACTGTAAATCCGGAGCGAACAGCATTAAAAGGCTAACCGTAAGGAATAGACTTTAGAGGCTGATCACCAACCAGCAACAGGAAGGATAAGCCTTTAACCATAGAGATTGCAAACTAAATCATGCACCCCAAAGACTCGACCTTGGAAATCGAGTAATACAACACATAGCAAAACCTTAAAAACTAATAAACAAGCAATACAAGATGGCGCCAGAAATTAACACCTGTACCAACTACCCGTGATGCCTAAGGCAAAAACCTTCGCGGGGATACCCTGAAGAAAGATAAGAAGAAATAAACAAGAGCATCTTGCAGCATGAGGCATAGCAGATACACCTGATCAATGCACAGTAAACATACACTATAGAGCGTAGACATAAGACGTGAACCGACAACCGTAAATTTCATCAGAAAAAAGTAAACGCTAAAGGTATCCGCTCAGAGGTACACAGTAAAGATGGATCAACGACCATGAAATTTGAGGCGTACATCGTCAGGATACGAAACAGAATCCTAAGCCTAAGCGGGTACGAAATAGGACTACACCGCCGGAATAAGGCAACACATGTAAAGAATTAACCGTAGCCATAAAAAGTAAAGTGTAGCAGTATACCCTAAACCACAAAACTCACCGAGAAACCGTGGAGGCTAAGCCATGTAATATGGAGCTTAGACCCCAAAAAATACGACACAAACACTGGACCATAGATCGTAAACCCCTGAAGATGGTCACAGGGGACATAAGGCCTAATTAGTCAGCCTTAGGCGTCTACAGTTACTTATCGTACGATACAGGTGAACACTAGAGGATAGAAGCAAGTACCCGACAGTAGACTTAAAGAAGCCGGTGTACACCTAGAGGATAAACCATGACCCGTAAACTCAAGAATGACACCATGAAGACAAGAGACAAAGCATGAATCCTAAACATTAAAAAGGAAAGAGTGCAAGGTACAACATGGTACCATCCAGAACAACAATGAGCAGGAAGAGCCATACGATGAATAAAACCCACGTGAAACAGGTGCTTACACAATGCAGCATCAATCCGTACAGTACCTACCTGAACAAAGAGCAGTACAAGTAAACCCTCTAGGGCCAACTGTACTCTTTAGAACTATTCCATAGACTATGAGACATCCGAATCACCACAGGCTGGCCAAGGACGAAGGAAAACGGATAGAACACAAACAGAAGCAGTAACAAGAGGAAGCTAATGCGTAAGAAACCAAAACAAGGGCACAAATAACCAAATATGCCATCCACAAAATATGATGATAGAGACGGCACGCAACTGACAAAGTACAGCAACACCGTAAAACTCACACCTCCATGCCTAAGCAATGGAGGTGCAAATAAGTGCCTGAAGCACACTTCATCATCACTAAACCCTAAAAAATACACCCACCCCCATGAACGTTAAAGCCTACGATTTAACAAAACAGGGCAAAGTCTTAAAGTCCAAACCGATAATCCTAGAGCGGAAAGTTTATCATTATAGCCTAGAGGGTACCCCATAAAGGATGAAGAATAACAAATGAAACCTACCAGGGAGAGCGATAACCAATAAATATACGGAGCGAGACATAAGCCATCATGTCCTAAGGAATAGACTTTGAACTGAAATCACGAAGTATCAGCTATAGGGATAAAAAATAAATGTGCAGTATAAACATGAAAACTAAACATAAAACTCTGAAAAATGAAGTCTCAGCACGAGCGCGAGAGACCCAAAATATGAGCAATAAAGCATAGGACGTGAATCCCCCAATCCAGAACCTTCTACCTTGAAGGTAACAGGTAAAACATAGAGGGTGAAGTGTGAGAATCAGACACTCAGGTATACACCATAATCAGACAAATTTCAGCGATAAAACCAACCCCTAAAGCCTAAAGCTAACAATACCCCCAGGCCCGTAAACATAACCGGAGCCACAGTAAATCTCTACAGTAGACGCCACAAGTAAACCAACAAATCGGCCAGTAAAGGGCGAGACCTGGAACCTAAACCATGAAAAATGGAATCCTGAACACCAAAATGTAAAGCGTAAAGTTAAGACCCTGAGAAACAAAATTAGCTACAACCCGATAGGTCCTAAACCCTAAATCTTATAAAATAAGATCCAAATCTAGAGCCTAGACCGTAAAGTTAAGAGCCTACAGACTAAAGAAAGGACCCATCCTTAATGATGCACCTCCTACCCGGGGATTCCTAGATAGGTGCTCAGCGCTAAGACCAAAGATGATAGCAAATACAAGCTGAAACACGCACGAGACGCGCCAGAGTAGTAATCCGCACATATAAGTTTAAGCAATACACAGTAGGAAGTAGATTCCGAAGCGTGAGCCTCGAACTAGGTCTCATATCTGTGACCTGACGCCTAAGAGTTATGGGCAAGATTAAGTCAAGCAACGGGACAGGTACACCCCAAATCTAAATGATGAGCAAGAAGCCTAAGCCCTCCTCCCTCAAAAGTGGAGATTAGACGATAAAACCCATTCTCTAAAATATAAGTCACTCAGCTGAGGACTGAATGCTAGATCATTAAAGATAAGAATGAAACCGTGAAAGCTAAGAAGAAGTCAATAAGACAGAAGACTGATGGATATACCGTAAGCGTTAGAACATAAAAAATAAACTGCGCACACTAAATCCTAAACCCTAAGGAGTAAAAACTAAAAAATAACATTGACCAGAGGACCCCTAAATCATGAATCCTAAAACACTCAGGATGAAAAAATAAGCTCTAAGCTCAAAATCAGGAACCGTGACTCCTGAACCAGGGACCGTAAATCCTAAGAGGTAGCCAATAATCCTAAATCGTAGAGCTAAAACGTTAAACGTTAAGTCCTAGACCTAAACCCTAGGGCCTGATCACTAAATCCTAAAACATCAAACGTGAATCCGAACTACTATGACTGAACGGTAGACCCTAATCAAGGAGAGCCTGAACCGTAAACCATAACCATGGCAACTCCCCACCAGAGCTAGGACCAAAGCCCTCAAACCAAAACACAAAACCATAAATCCTAACGCCTAAGCTCTAAAACATAACCCCTGGACAATAAACTCCCAAATGTACGTCCCCAAATCCTAAAGCTTAGAGATTAAATTGAACCAATGAAATCAGGACCCTAAACACAGAAGCCTAACCCCTGTAACCTTGAGAGTAGACCCTGAACCCTGAACCTTAAACCCTAAACCTTGAACCACGAAACCTAAACCTTGATCCCCTAACCCTAAACCCTGACGTCTAAACGGATAACCCCATTTCTGGAAATTCCCTCCCCCAACGTTCTACCCCACAAACCTAGCCCTCACCCACAAGGGCCTTATCCCGTGGTCTGCTCGAAGATTTTCCCAGTGGGAACCTCCTAATCCCTTGCCAAGAGGAGACGCCTGCTATGTGGCCCCTCCTCCTGGGGGTACAGGAACCCCCCAGCGGCTGATCTAAACTTCCCCCCTCAACTGTCTGTGATCCGGGCTCCCGCCTTGAGCTGTTTTGCCCCCCCTTGAGATATGGGAGCTGTCAAGCTCTACCATAACCCACCCTCCAAATTGAACGCCCTACAGAAACTAACCCTCCTGCACTCTTCCTAAAGATCCTCCAATAAGCATAGCCACCGACGCCCAATCCCAACAGCCCCACGGCTCCCCCCGTGATCTTAGGGGCAATCGGAGACTGGGTGATAGGCCCCTGGAGATCGTCTGCCTCGGTGTGACTTTGGAATGGTGGGCTGTTCTCCTCAGCTACATTGGCCGAGACCTGATTCCTGCCCTCCTGTTCCTGATTCAGGCTCGTCTCGTCCTTCTCCTCCAGCTGTAACTGACTCTTTGGCTCTGATTCAGTTCTGGAGATATCTGCAGACTCGTGGCTTCTGGCGATGGTGGAGGCCGCCTCTGGACGTAGAGTTTCCAGCACTTCGTCATCGGTTGATTGGGGTTGTTTGATTAGAGGAAGTTTTGGTGAATTTTTATCACTGCTGACTCCTGTTTCGGTTGGTCCCTTTCCGTGTTCTGCTGCCGGCTTCGATTGTGCTAGACCCGCTGTTGGTGCTGTTCGTATGGATGGCTTCTGGACCCTCCTCTGGGGCTGGGTTTGGGGATGAGTTGTTGGCTTGGGTCCTTGGACTCTTCCTGATACAGATGCCTCTTTCTTCTTCTTTGAGATATAGCTCCCTAACTCATCTCCTGTAATGCTCAGCCTCCCGTTTCCTGCTGCGTCCTCGATCCAGTTTTGTCCTCCTTCATTATACCTCAATTGTTTCGCCCTTTTAATTGTTCCTTTGTCCCCTATTAACCAACCACTTATATCATAGGATTGACACGTGCTACAACATTTTCTCATACTCATATACACACTCAGTAATAACGACATGGCCGCGTACTGACAATGTGTGGACTCTGTTCCCTTCCTACATTGCTTTGAGTTGTAGTCCCATGACCACCTGGCATCCTTGTATAAGCTAGACCATACATCCTCCTCAATCATTAAGAGATCATTCACTTCCTGGCATAGTTCGTTGTACTGCTGCCTGTTTGGATTTCTAGCTTTTGTCATTTGTTGTTGGAAACCTAAAATGATACAAACTAACATCAATAATGCTGTCTGTGGATTTGTATTATCTGTCCACTTGTGATCTATATTTTTTGCCATTAATCCACTCCAGTGCTTTTTGGTCCAAAAGACCCCTCGGGGATTTTGGTCCGTGGGATGATCCCTTGGAGTTAGATCCATTAATTCATTCATGACGCACGTCAATAAATCTCTCCACGTAACCTGGCCATCATATGCCCTTCGGCTTCTTCGTAATCCACAACCCTTTTGACCTGCTTCCCTGCTGAATCTTCCCCAGCTTGTCGTTGCATGAGAGGTCAGCTCGCCGATCCAAGCATTCAAACCGAAATACTCTTCTCCGCTCCAGTCCAGGTTTTCCCTTAGGCAATATCCTTCAATTCCCTGCCTCTCTTCACAAGGCTGCGCCGTGGTCAGGCCTATTTCGACCAGCTCTCCTCCCGCATTTAAACTTCCTATCTCCCACGACATGATTCCTCACTCCTCCTTTGCCTTTTCAGACTCTTGGTACCTGATCAAATGGTTTGCAGTTTATTTCTTTTTATCTGCTCCAACTTCTCTGGAATCCCCTCATGAGGAGTTGCTTTTAAGTCATTGTTCTTTCTGGGTCCCCGAACTCGAATAGAATCGTCGTGTGCTCCTCGGTCTCTATTCTTTCAAGAATTGACCGTTTCCTTAGGGTGGTTCGTTGCATGTCGGTTGTTCATGCTCTGCTCAGATCTCCATCCTATCTCAGCCTCCTCTACTCTATGGTCCCCTTATTGTAGAGGCGCTTCCTTTAGGCTCCACGTCCCGAATTTTGTCCTGGTCCCTGGTATCTACTCCTACCCTCCCATTCCTCTTCAAGTATAGGCTCCTCCTTGCCTCTGAGGTTAGGTTCCCTCCCTCTTGAATCTAGGCTTCCCCTGAGCCGGTGGTGGAGTTATTGGATTTGTTCCCCTTCAACTTAGTCCGCGCCGAGGAGGGCTGGGATAGCGGCGACCCACAATTCCCTGCTGTTGTTCTCTCCGTTTTTCACCCTTCCCGTAGTGGAGGATGGTGGGGCGCGTGGGGGGCCGTCCCTGGTGATGCTTTGCTCTTGATGTGGATTGTTGTCCATTTGTGTTGGTAGCTATTAAGTTGGATTGAGAATTCGCTCCTTCGGGGGTGCTGTCCTGCCCCTAAGTCTTGGCCTCTTGTCCAACTCCCTTGGTATCCCACCGCTGCCCCCCATCGGGGGGAGTTCATGTGTCTTCTGCTCTCCCGCTCTTCGCCTTGATCGGCTAACATCTGTCCCTTTCGAATTGCTTGGCTTCTTCTCGTGTCATCTTGTGCCTGTCTGTGGTCAGTGGGGCTGCTGCTGAGAGTCCTCATCTTCTCTGACGTTATCTCTCCCCTTTGCGACGGTGTCCTGGACTAGACTCAAATTCTTCCTAGAACACGCCTTGAAATTTATCCCGTCCCCTTGACGCTTAGTACCTCTAAAGTCTCCACATTTGCCCTTAATGCCCTTGGACTCATTGTCCGATTTGGCATCTTAAAGTCTCGTTCTGCTTCGCCGACTTTTTAGAGTGCTTAAATACGATGCCTGTAGGTGCGGATCTTACTCTCTCTGTCTTGTTCTGCTATCCTGGGCTTCACCCCTGCGATCCAGGACTATCTCTGCTTCTGCCTGTGGTTGGGGTTCAAAGGGCCAGACTTCCCCTGACAGGGCCTGTTGCTCGTGTTCCTTGTCCTTTTCATTGTTCTGCATCTTCGGACCCTACTTTAGGACTCCTCCTTTTTTGGTCAGCTTTTTGCTCCTGCCTGATCCTCTGCCCCCTGAGGTTTCCTCACTCTTTGGGGGCTGGGCTCAGCTAGTTGTTCCGGCTTGTGGTGGGGGCATCAGGGCCTTAATTCTTCTCCCCTGCGATTTCCTGGTTTGCCCCTTTACACTTGTGTTGGACTACTGCTCCCCTATTCTCCGTTCCTCTTGAATCCTTATCCCCCTCAAGCTCATTTGACCTCGGTGGTGATCACTTCCCTTTCTTTCTCGGCCTGGTGATTGTCCTTAGCTCATATTTACCACTTACTCCTCGTGCTTGCCCCGCTTAGACTCTTCTGCTTCCTTAATACGTCATCTTCGCTCCGGGAGGTAGTTGTGAGTTGTTCTTGTATATTCAGTCTCTTCACCCCCTCAATCCTTCCTGCTACTCAGGAGGTCCTGAAGGTTGGGGGGCTTGCCCGGACATGGCACGTGTCGTTAACCTCTATCCGGGCTTGCCTACTTTTCCTCGGCCTCCCTATGGGGGCCGTGATGCTGATATCTGCTCTGCCTGCTGTTCTCTGTGCAGGTTCCCCTAGGGGGGGGAATCCTTCGTCATTGTCGTTTTCGGATTATACTCATCTGTTAGTCTCTGGAGCATTTTCCCTGTTTTGCCCCCATAGTCTGTCGGGCCTTCCGTTATCGCTTTTGTTGTTAATTCTGTCCTTTTCATCTCTGTCAATTTGGTCGTACGATGTGTGGCCTCTTCTCCGCGAGGCTTCTCGATTCCCCGTCCCGTATGTCCAAGTACTGACGGGTCCTAATAAGTGCCACTCGGTTTTACTTTCTAGTGGTCCCTTTCTGTCTTGTATCGTCTCCTCTTTTCCTTGGCTGCAGTATTAACTTCCGCCTTCTTTCATTAATGTCTTGCCAGGGCTTTCACGGGATCCCTGACCTGGGTTGGGTGTTTGGAAGTCGTCTTTGATCATTGATACTCCGCAGCGCTTTCGGGGGATACATGCCTTGTCTTGGACTTGCCGTTATTTTGTTTGAAGATTATCCTGTTTCTCAGACTACTGGGCTTCTTGAGACGATATTTAGATTCTGGAGAATTGAAATCCACGGTCTTCCTTGGCGCATTCTTTGAGATGTCCTCTTTCCATTTTTCTATTTTAAGATCCTGTTATTCTCTGTCAGTCAGGAGGTTGATTTGAGAGGGGGACGATCCTGAGTGTTCCTTTTGTCTATCTTGTGGTTCCAGAATTAATTTTCCCTGACATTCGGGAACTAGGGACCTCTTCTGGATTTACCTCTTTGCGGGTTTGTTTTGGGAGATTCCTTCTTCCCTCTTTGGTTCTTTCTTAGTATTTGTTCGGGGGTTTCGCTACCTTCCCTATCCTTTGATTTTGGGGGTGTTGTGCGACTTGGAGTGACTGTCTCGGGAGTCGGGTTTCACGGATCGAGACTCGCTACTTGTCTAATGCTGATTCGGCCAGTTCCAATACCCTGCCCAGGTCGCTTCTCTGCTTCTCCTTTTCTTGCCTACTCCTTGGGATCCTTTGGAGGAGCCATACCGGGAGATTCGTTCCTCTTTCTCCTAATGATTGAAAGTCCTGTCTGTCCACATTGGCATTTAGATACTTCCTGCTGTTCCTTTATTTATTCTTCCCTTTCTTCTTCCTTGAACTTTTAGGGGCGCCTCTTGTTTGATTTGTTGAGGAATTCTCTGGGATTGTGGAAAGAACTCCTTTTATAAGGCTGCTCTGTCTGGCTCTGGATGGGGGCACTTCTGGAACTTTCTTTCTGAGATAATGCTTCTTAGTCCTTCTTTAGTTTTCCTTGCTTGTCCTGCTATTGTTCTAGGAACCTTCAACGCCTTTTTCCATTTTGGTTTCTAATTTCTCTGTTGTAGAGGCTTTATGTTTTCAGAACTTGGCGCTATAACACTTGGGGGGTTTCCTGGGGTTCCCTAGTGTTCCTACTTCAGACATTGACACTTGGATGCTACAGGTATCTACTTCCTTCTTTTATTGCTCCTTCTGTTTTTCTGGGCGACACTTTTCGTCTAGGAATCTTTTCTGTTTCTTCAAATTTTCTTCTGTTGTCTTGGAGGTCAGCCTTTCGACAGAACTGACTTGGGGCTGATATAGGCTTTTGTTTGCTACCTGGCTCCGAGGCCATGAATATATGATTTGTTGAAATCGGGCTTCTTTTTGAGAGCCCGGAGTTCTCAGTTCTGGCCTTTTATTTTTGCTTTGGGTGGTTAACTCCTGCTGACTTCACATCCAGGGGAGATGATCGGGGGGTGAGGGTCCTTCGACCTTCCTTGGGTTACTTGGATAATATAATTCTGAATTAATAATCGTCTCTTTATCTTTTAGGGCGTTTTTTTGTTGTTTCTGATCTTATTTATTATGGGTCGAGATTCCCAGATTCAAAAACTGCGCTTTATTACTAGTCATTATCCTTCCTCCTGTTTATTTCTCGCTCTATTCATAGCTTCTTTGATCATTCTTTCGTTCAATGTACCCTTGGGGGACGCGTTCATCGTTCTATCTGTTGCGGGACCTGGCTTCTGTTTCGGGCTGCTATGGTATTTCACCTCGGATTTCTAATTGAACGGCTAATTCGGAGTAGACCTTGGGTTAACCTTCTCCTGTCTCCTGGGTTTGGTGGCCTTGGGATAAGTCCTTCTTTCTTTTGGAATGTAACAGAGCTGTTTAATAAAATTCTGCTTTGGCTTAGGTTCATTGATTTAGAGTGATTTGCCTGTTAATTTACTCTTTGTCAGTTAGTGTGGTTTACTTTCAGGGCCCTTTTGATTGTAGTTTGTGTTGTTTTAAATTTGGTGTTGGCTTCTGTTCCACCCCCCTCGGACCCTGGTCTTTATTTCTTATTTGACTCCTTCTTGGTAGTTCCTTCTGATATGATTTTTATTTTATTTTTTTCCTATGAACTGTTTCACATCTCTGCAGAGGTTTTTTGATGTTTGCTATTTTATCTATTTCTATTATATTGCAAGGACCTGTTGCTTGGGCTCCGTTTCGGCTTATCTTGGCGGTGTTGCTTTGTTTTTCCTTTTTCTGGGAGGTTGTTATAGACTTTTGTTGGTTGAGGATTTCTCATCAAAATTATGATTTCTCCCTTATGTGGACTCTGGGGTTTTAGATGCCCCTGTTTGGATTTTCCTTATTAGAAGTTATGATATTCTCTATTTCAGGGGATGAGCGATATTATCTGCCTGGGGGGAGAAAGATCCTGTGGAATCCTCGCTGGCTGTCATTCGGCATCTAGAATACTTGACTTCTTTTTATAGATTAATTTCTTGCTGTATTCAGTTTTGGAGTTTGGTAGATTCGATTCGGTTAGGTTGTAATATGCTCTGGGTTTGCCTTCCTGGAATTTTGCTTCCTGTAAGTTAACTTGACTCGTTTGTCAGAGTTCTGCTTATTACAAGCTGTTATTTTTGCGGTGCTTGGGATCTAGTGCTTTTGTCTTTTGAATGATCTTCTGTCTTATGATTGTGGGGCGGACCTGGTAGGATCGTAACTATATTTAACTGCATGAGATGTGTGTTTGCTGAGCCTTGAGGGTTTAGTCTAGTTAATTTACTTTTGAGGTGGGGGGTCCGGTTTTTTAGATGAAATTGATAAAATTTATATTTTTTAGAATTTAATTGTGTCTTATTGGAAGTTCCTTCCTTTCTGTTGTTCTATTTTTTGACTGCTACTCTAACATAGAGTTTCTGCTTTCTGTTCTTTATACGGTTGACTGGTGTCATAGCAAATCATTCTTATGACTAAACTCGATAATTGCTAAATTCTCTTTCTTGTTTGGAGAATTAAAATCCTATAGGGGCGAATTTTTCGGGATTTTTATGCTAATGGTTGGTGTGGGGTGATTATTATTTATTCTTTGTTTTGTTACTTCTTCTAATACTTTCTTTGCAGAATTCTGGTAGCTATATTAATTGGGAAGTTTGGGACTGTTGAGATTCTTAGATTTCTAAATCAGATTTCTGTGGGATGGAGTTGTCTATGTGGGAGTTATTTTCTTTTGTTATCGATTTCAATTTCTCCGGGACTTATAAGCCATTTGGTTTTACCCTTTTCATATAATATATGCTTCACCTTTACCGTGTGTAGAGAGAAATTTTGCCGCTAGAGGGAAATAACTCCTACAGAATTAGTTGACTTATATATCACTGCTTCAGGGGTGTCCGTTTCTTTAAGAAAGGATGTTCTGTGAAATAATATAACCCCAAATGATGAGAACTCTCCATAGGAGAAATTACAATGGATGTTCACTGTACAGGGAAAATAATTTTGGGCATATTAGAAGTGTGTATACATTTGCTTGTGATGGCCTTGATACAGTTCACAGGTTCTCAATGTTTTCAAATGGTTACGTTCAGAAGTTTACTTTTTCATAGACGTTAGTTGTTTATACTGTTTCAATATTTATTAAAGGTTTGGGGCAGGAAATTTAAATTATTAGGCACTTAAATAATAGAACTCCTGTTTCCACTGGATATCATTAAGAAAGATTGTTATGGGGTTTGAACTGTATCAACATACAGGCTGTCTCCTTCGGTTAGAGGTTCTTGCAGAATAGTATAGATACTATAGGCTTATTTCTTGGATATATTGACACTTAGTCTGCAAAAATTTTCCCCATAAGTTATCAGGTAGGACTTTAATTAGTAGAGTGTGATAATTACTTTCAGGCTTAAAACAGTATGGCTAACTAACAAAGATGAGATTCAGAAATTAAGATAGGAACCGAAGGTAATCCGAGAACCCTATTTTAATTCATACATACTACTCATATTATGGGTATGAAAAGAAAGATTAGGGTTTCATCAAGATTACACCCAATAATAATACACGGGCTCTTTGATATTCAAAAGAGAGCGCAGAAGCCTAATATGGACACTACATATCTGAAGAATCTGCAGGTGTCATACATGATACATCCTTTGTATTTTTTCTATGGGGACAGTAGCCTTAAGTAATGTTGGATCGAGTCATTCTGTATCGGTGTATTATACAATTTACTGTTCCGTAAATCATAATGAGAAGAGATAGATCTTTTACATGAACAAAGAGAGTTGTTCGAATATCTATTCTAGACCCCCATTCCTTTTAAGACAGACCATAGGGTTTCTCTGTGTTAACGGCTCCCGTTTGTGGAATTATAAGATTCATATGTTACATCTTCATACATATCCTTTATATATGTTCATATATCTATGTAGAAAAGACATAGCTCATAATCTAAGAAATGCTCATTTATTTATATTTTATTGATAAACGAGGACTACATTTAAGATGTGGTGTACATAGGTCTCTAAGGGTGGACGAGCAAAAGGATAGAATACATTACCAGATGTAATTTAAAAAGACACATTTAAAATTACAACACGCACCATATATAAAAGCATCCACAGAGGTACTTAGGTATATACGCACAATAATGGGGATCTAACATGGCCACATTATAGATTTAATATATTTCTTAATTGGTCTTTTTCTAGTATAGTTTACGTTATTGCGTGACAAAGAGTACGTCAGCATAAATTAACTTACACTTTGCTATTTATCATACGAAGCACCCATAAGTGGGATTCTGTTGGTTTTAAAGAAAATTATCGGATTAGTAATTATAATAATATGGCAATAAAACTAATACAGAGATCATCATCTCATATTTGTTCCACTTTAATATTCCAATAACACTATGTCGCTACTTACTATTTTATAATACTCAGAATAAGACACCTATCAGATTTCTTCTGTATATATGCCTGGAATATTTTATTTGGCTTTCACCATGAGCACTATTAATATTGGTCCAAATTTTTTTATTTGATTCAGTTTTTGGAATATTTTGTCACTGGAGGTCCACAATATTTATTCATGCTATTATAGAGAAGTTTGTATTCGAAGGGTGTTTTTCATCCTGACATAATAATTTTTCTGGAAGCTGAAACATCTATATAGACGATTAGAGTAGAGAAAAATGAAACCCTTAAGATAGATTCAGAATAAACATACTTATAAATCAGAGGAACCAAGAGTAACGAAACCAACATATATGTTAAATTCTATCCTTCTATCAATCTCCATGTTTGTTTCTTTCCTATGACTCTGGAATAAGTTACGGAAAATTTCTTGACATGGTGGCTCTATGTTTTGTTTTAGCATTATTTCTACAGTATGAATCTGAAGAATAATATACCATTATAATGGATAACGGTCTCAGTAAATGCAGATTCTCACTCAGGTCGTATGGAGGTGCTATATTTTTTATTACTTTAAAAATTTATCTGTCCCCAGAAGTTTGCTTTCAAGAATATTTACAATGATTGAAGACTCTCGCCTTTAGATAATTTATTCTTTAGATTTCTATCAATCATAATTCTCTCTGGCGCCGATTGTGGATACATATATATATCCGCTTGTATTCTATGTTATCCTAACTTCATGTTATAATGTCCTCGTAATGAAGTGCGCCTTTCCGCGAAAGTCGGAGCTGTATTCTACATTCTCTTTTTTTTTGAAAACTTCAATTGTGATATTGTAAATTCTTTCCATGAATTACAATTCGAAACATGAAATAAAATATAATATCATCAGATAAAAATTCGAAAGTTAGGTTTAAAGTCAAAATGATATTTACCTCCTTCCTCTAATATAATGGGTATCTCAAAATAGGAACTATCCTGTCCAAGTAGCATTGAGAATTAAATTACATGTGGTTTAACTCTTTCACATTTCCGAGGAATGCATTTTGCTTATCTACTCCTTCTCGAGTGCCCATGAATCTACAGAGGCAGCTTGTTATTATGCTTAGTATACTGTGACATATTGTGAATTCTTCTAAGTGGGACATCTAGAAATTATTTTAATTAATTCTACATTATTCTGGTTCCTTAAATATAAGATACTGAAAAGTTCCTTTCTTCCTTTTTCCTCTTTTTTCTTTTTTTTTCCTTTTTTTCTTTGTAAATTCCAAACTTAAGAAATTCTATCTCACTCAGATACAGTACAACATATTAATCTTATAAAATACAAACACTCTTGAAGAAAAATGAGACAATAAATTCTCTGAGTATCATTGGAAGAAAATTTTTATATAACAAAATTTTCCGTTGCTTCACGGATATTTTCAGAATGGGAAGCCTATACAATAGGAAACGATACAGCAGAGGCACTTATTTTTTTAACTCGTTTTTGTTCGCCTTTCTAGCAATGTCATGGCATTATTCCAGAGAAGTACTCATCTAACAGTTTCAGTTACATTCAATATGTCAGACACTATTATTCTCTACGATTCCAACTCGTTCAGAGGTCTATTCCATGATGAGAATTGAATTAATATGTCAATAATTCTATCTCTTCTCATATTCATATTTTTACCCAAATTCTTAGAGAATTACCCACTCGGGTGAATCAGAGGGAAAGGGGCTGAACCCGAGTATATTATTAAACTTAAGAACTAGTCGATTGCTAAGGGGAGAAGCTGACCTGGATTACCAAGATAAATACGATCCCCTAAATGACAAAATTATGCAGATAGCAGACGATAATGATTACACTTCCGAAAGGAGATTAAAATCCATGATGAAAGATAATGAATTTAACACACAATTCAATACAACGAATTCCAATGAAAGTGTTCAAAAGTGGGACAATTCTCATGATTCCTATGAAAGTTTCCCTAATCATGATGAGGTGTTTGATTCATCTAGAAGTATTGATAATAGTGACGAATCATCTGTTGAGATTAATTATCACGACGAAAATGGTGAAGTCCATAATAGTGACTCTACTATCTACAGCGAAGTACATTCATATAAGCCTGTGGAAGACACATCACCTACGATCTATAGTTAAAGACACAGAAAAAAATTTATCTTTTCAAGTTTATTCAAATTACTGAAAGATTTAGATGCGGAAGATGAAAGGGGAATATATAATACACTGAAGAATAATGTACCTCATTATATTCAAGGTATTTTAGGTCCCAATATAGCACAGAGAACAATAAATGTTATTAAGATTCTTACAATTTTTCTCCCTGTCTTACTACCTGTTTCAGTAATATACACCATAGTCCTATTCAATATGTTTGCAGTGGTTACCGTAATAGCAACACTTATTATTATACCATTTCTTCCCTTCCTCGCGTTATTCCTGTACCTTTTTTACAAATGCAATAATTGCAAATACTTGACTGTATTATTCGAATCATGTATATTCTCAGGAAAACGTCATCTAGGATGAGAAATATAGAAAGAATTTCCATAAACCTCCGTAGCTAATGCCTCCTCCTCTATAGTATACATATACGTATCCCCTTTCAAACTTCCAGGAATATGGACTAGCGGTATATATATCCGTCGGATATGTAAAAATTTTTCATTTTTAAGTAGTCTCTGTTTCAGAACTACTTCTTTCCTCTAGGGCTTCTTATCCTTTCCCTCATAAATTTACGATTGGAATATTGATTTCTTTTGTATCCTATTAATTCCGTACGAGCTGTATTAAAAATAATGCTCTTAAGGAACATGTTCCACTTTATCCTTCTGATTACATTATATTGTGCATATACGTCTTTAAAAAGTTTCAATACTTAAAATTCTTAATTTTTGACATATTCACTATGATTAAATCAAATACAACATTTTCCTGTCCTAAACACTTTCATGTGTCTACCAAGAGGCAAACTGAATCCATTAATGAAATTTAGTGGTGAGTAGTTTAGACAGGGAATTTGTTCAGTACTCACTAACGCCTACGAAGTTATTGAGGCAATACGTATGGGAATTCTGACTTTACATAAATGTAGATATGTATCTTTAAATTTCTACACTTTCATATATTGATTAATTTGTTTATATTAATATGATAAACTTCAGTTGTTTCATTTCAATATCAGTTATATGATTATATAAAATAGAACATCTGAAGTTATTATTTGTCCACATATAATTTTACAGGTCACACAAAGACGCCTTCATAACATACTTCGCCGCAGTCCTCTCCATCACCCTATTGCGGTTTCGGCAAACTTAACATATATGAAGAACATTTCACATGACGCTACTTTACTTCTGTTTTTCATTTTCTCCCGGATGAACATAGGTACTGTTTGGTTTTTATAAATGAAATTTGTAAGACCACTCTAATTCTTGACGTTTCATAGTGATTGGTCCCATTTACTTTGACGAAGGGTATGCGTTCTTGTATTGTTTTCGCTCTCTGCTGTATTTGTTTATTCCTTCATTCATCTCTTTTGGTTGACAGGCGTTTCCTTTTTCTCTTTTTTGAGTAAAACGCGCTGCACTTTGGGTTTCGTGGAAATGGAATATTGTATTTATCAGTTTCAACATAAGTGGTTAGCCGTGTCTCCCGTTATTCGTGAAGGGG
>NW_008481894.1:38940-41977 GCF_000524495.1 Plasmodium inui San Antonio 1
TTGTTCTTTTTTTGGTTTTTTTCTTTCCTATTCGCTCAACCAACGGTACTTTGCGGGAATTTAAGGCATTCCCAATACTTTTATATATACTCCGCAAAATATTGTTCCCCTTATTTCCAACTGTTTACAAAAAAAAGAAAGTGCAATTTTGTTAATTGCAAAAGCTACTAATGCTAATACACACTTTAAAAAAAAACCTCGCGCGGTTTAATAGTTTTGGTGTTACTTTTAAGTTGACATATTTTCCGGATAAGATTACTGCTAGAATTCCTACCTTAGCGTACAGTTCAAAACATGTTCATATACTAAAGCAGTGTTAGCCCTGTCTATTTTATTTATCCTGACAAATTAAACATAATGCGCGAAAAATAGCATAGCTTGGTAAAAATATCGCCAACATATATATTTGAGCCCAACTCTACTGCATGATTTCGGACTTTAAACAATCTTGGAACTCATCAGGAAGTTGAGTAAAAACAATATCAAATAAACTTTATACATAGCCACACCACTATTGCACCTATTTCTTCAGAACATCTCCGCAATGTCGGAATTTTTTCTTTCATAAGACAATATGTATTTATTACATGATGTTTCAGAACATGCACACATTATCGGTGAGGATATCAAGGATGGCAAGGTTATGTAAAACGAAGAGGTCAATATAATACACAATGTAATATAGGGAGAATTACTAGTTGAGAATATTTAACCCAACCCACATTATAAAGGGTAGCATTGAGTACCCGGAACTCCATGTCAGATATATAAAACCAGATTTCCTATCCTCCTGAATAATAGTAAAAGACAATACCACCATAATAACTCATACATAGAACGTGTCTATTCAGATCCTATCCTAGGTGATTTCACACACTACTTCATAAATGTTGTATCACAACTTTCACCCCGTAAGAACACCCCAGGAATACATGTGTTATTTAACTATGTAGAGTTGTTTGACCACCCATTTCACCCTGCCTACATGTTTTGGTTTCTTTGTGAATCCTCACGATTTATATGAAAACGTAAGCAAAGGCATAATGGGTACCGTAGGACCTGTGTGCATACTGTTGGGACAGGAATGTGCACAGGTGTTTCACACTGGAAATTCCAATGCGAAAAATTCTGTATGCGAAATTCATTACTTTGGTTCAAGGGAACATAGTGCTTGCATACGCTAATTACTCTTATTTCGAATGAAAATCTTATACAAACAGCAACTATTGATACATTTTCATCGAAACCAGACTGTACTACATGTACTTCTCCTGACAATATCTTTCAACGTCTAGGTTATTATTCAAAACTTCCGTCAGATCTTGCCACTGGAATTGAGAGGGCGGCACCAACCAAAAAATAGTGCAAGCACCGGTGAGGATTCTGAAATATTTAAGTGCATATCCGAAGCGTGGCAGCTCTTTCAGGAACCAGATTCCGCAGCAGGTAGGAATGCATCAATATCCACTTCTACTAGAGTTGTCGGTGTCTAAAGGTTGAAAGCAATGACACCGGGTATACAGACGGAAAATATAAATGTAAAATAAGTAGAGATTGGGAAGGTGCACTTACGGTCCGAACTATTCAATTTCCTGATATTGTACGTGCAGATTGGAGGCCTCCTGCATCGGATCCCCCAGCCGCGGATATTACCCAACGGGTATCGCCCCCCTTTTCCCTTTCCTAGTAGGTTCAGTCTATTTTATCCACCAGCCTCTGTGCTTTACCTATCAGTTTATGCAAATCTTTCACAACCCACCACACATAAATTCTGCGCTTTGGGGAGTGCATAATGTCCTTAAGTGCTACGGATGCTTCCCCCTCTGTCCTTATGCTGACGACTTTTGGGACAGACAACTGGCAATCCTGACGACACCCCACACGCGGTGTAGTCCCACAAACACTATATAATGATGGCATTGCCTTTATTGAGGTGTTATTTATTATCTTAACACTTCGGGGGCCCATTACAGAGGTTACCTTTCTTATGGAAGTATAGATATATGTATATATATACACATGCAAAAAATATCATTTACTGCACTATGGTCACTATTTAGAAGACGCCAGGGAAGCGAACCCAACTCCTCGTGCCAACTTTGTCCCTTAGAGCAATACACGCCCTTAGAATCGCAGTTTCCCCTGAAACACAGAAAGCGCAAAGCCGGAAGAAGGGTACACAGACAGACAGCAATGTTTGGCCATGACTGCCAAAAAAAGAAGGATATATGATAATGACCACGTACCATTGCGCGACCTTGAATATGAGTGTTAATATGTAATTAACACATCCCAAAGAGTTTATAGATGCAAAATGAGAAACAAACGTTCCGTAGAAGATTCTATATATACATACAGAACTTTTAGATGAATCAGAAAAGAAGAATGAAAATTTACCAAGAAACATTTCCTCCAAGTAGTGGTGCACACATTTATGATAAATAAACGTGTGATAGGTGGAATTACTTGACGGAGAAACCTAATGGAAATAGATGCACACAACTATGGTGATCTGTACATAACAAAACATTAGTGGCATAGTTTCGAACATAAATACTCGTATATTTTTGATATGTTGAAAGAGAACAATTAATTCCACAGATTACAGCAGGGACGCAGAAGGGATGAACAATGCGTTCAGGAAATTGTAATGTCTACAGCGAATCAATTTAACCAAGAAAGACATACTCTTGTCCTGCAGGGGCGAGGGCCTGTATGTAGCAATTAAGTTTCGAAACAACACATACGTATGAAACAATATATTCCAGATAGTCCTTTTTAGAAAGTTATAAGGGTCTACCAGAAGGAAACAGCCAAGCATGTGATATATGAGACGACTGATAACCCGTCGGGGACAAGATGCCATAAAGAAAAACGGGAGGTGCATAACCACGAAGTGTGTGTACTAACAGATGAGGGACTACATACGGAAGTGTTGATAACGCTATTCATGATGCTTATGGATGAATGCAAAGAGCAATAGAATTCCCAAGACGTGAAATTGTACCTGGGTAGCAACATAGGAAACTGTTTGAAC
>NW_008481894.1:41987-44399 GCF_000524495.1 Plasmodium inui San Antonio 1
GCTATTCATGATGCTTATGGATGAATGCAAAGAGCAATAGAATTCCCAAGACGTGAAATTCTACCTGGGTAGCCACATAGGAAACTGTTTGAACGAGGAAAATATGCAAACGTCCCAAAAAATAGCAGATACCAACAGAATTTTTCCGGGAAGGTCCAGAAAAAAACACATTGAGTATAAAGCGCAGACATTAAGAGGACTCCTATAAGAAGAGACGAACGAACAATAATAGGAGAGCTCACACCAGCCTGATAATGACGTACCTGGAGCAGAACAGCTTCAAAGGCAAAATATAACGCGCATACTTACATATTATATTGCAATGGTGTTCATATGAATGCCTTAACGTGAGATGACCTCACAGAAGTCTCATAATTACAGAATACAGGAAGATACGAACGACCCGTACCGAGAAAACGAAGGGGGCACGTACTTCTAGAAACATGGACATCAAGTAAGTGAAATATTTAACAAATGACGAAGATAATCAACCCTATTTTTGGGCAAAATTGCAATGCGGAATACATGTCAAAAAGAGCTCACGAATTGGGACTCATCATCGGGGGAACGTATCTGGATCCCGCGAAATATCTCATCTACCATTATATGCCCCATTCATCTTGAATGTGGGGGTAGACAAATTTTCCGTAACATATAAAAAGGAAGGAATGTTCGAATTCGGAATGCGAAATCCGCTATTTGTAATAATTCTCCTGGAGGGTTCCTGAGAGTAGTCCCATTATTTGTTCTCTTAAATACTCGTTATACATAACAGCCTGGAAACACACGCAACAGGTGGAAGAAGATCACTGTCTATTTGTTCCACTTAATGATAACCATGGCATATTGGATTCTGTATTCCCCTGCACCTATTAAATTAGGGCAGACTGTCCTATAAGACCCGTAGAAACAGGGAATTTACATAAAATGCTCTCCCCCATCCGGACGCTTCGGTACGAAACAGGGCACAACCCACTGAAGACACCGCAATAGGAATAACACACTGATAAAATATCCTTAGAGAGAAAATCATAAGTTAACAGTAGAAAAAGAAGAAGAACAAGCATATATAAGTACCACAGCATTCTTGAAGGTCAGGATGTGCACTCCTTACATATCAGATCAGTTTGCCGTAAAGTTGTAATTACAAAACCGCCTATCATTCATTTATCAACGTAAATAGAAGTTATGCCATTTTTTTTCCATATTTATTTTCCAATGAGAGAACAATAAGTGTATGCGCTACTGAAAGAATTGAGGGCATTCCTAATAGTATGAAAAAAGAGGGAGCTTCCTGGTTATATCTTTGCGAAACGGGATTCATCAAATTTGACACGGAAGAGGAACATGTAGAAATATGGTATCTTTGGAACAGGCCTGTCTTTCCCTAAGTAGTGATCATCATATAACCCATCAGAAAGGATACCACCGATTTTGTCAGCATCCCTGTTTCATCCTACCAGCGTATATATATATTATGATAACCCTCGTATTATATCGGAATGTGTCAAATTACAGGGTCATCCCCCCCTTTGATTCTTCTTATGATTTGTTTGATATCTAATGGAGTATTCGTATGTACGTGAAAACTCACATTTTCACTTTCCTGTTATAATCCTTTAAATGGTTATCCTATTTAGTCAAGTATTGCTTTCGTGCTCCTTCGATCCAGAAGCTGTTATATTTTGAATCGGCTCCGCGCTATTCTTTGCTTTAATATATTCGACGCACAGTGGCATATGGTGGTCTACACGGATAAACAGGATTTTCTCATTCTTTATCACCAAAATTTGGTATATTCTTCCACGGAAAGATTCCTCAGCTGATTCTAGGTATATATACTATTCCATTTCATGGTGCCCCGTTTACTCCTTTTTTTTTTTCTCCTTGTTATATATTTAACTGCTCGGTGCATATTATAATTTCACAGTCGACTCCAAAAAGTGCTTTGACTTTCAGAACAATTGACACTTCCTGACATAAACATGTTGCCATAATTTATTCCATTCTGGGAAATTTATAAGAAAGTTTATAATTATGTCAACAGAATTTGGAATTAATTCTTATCTCCTTAATAGAAGGAATACTCCACTAATAACGCCCTATTTAAATTAAACAACGCGCATACATATGCAGAATATTTTTTATCATTTTTAGGGCCCCTCCTGTTAAATAATTTCACGCGTTATCTATTACATGAATATCGTAACTGTGTTGTGGCATCCTATGCTATCAAAGGGCTCTTCAATGTATTATCTTAATATTTACATGGATTTATTATAACCCCCCTGACAGGGTATTAAACAATGTGTTCTATTCCTACGGAATCACATCATCATATTTTAAGCTTTTCCTTTTTTCTTCGGCTATATTTTATCATTTTTCAAGTGTCTTAATTACGCTCTTGATGCT
>NW_008481894.1:45189-46164 GCF_000524495.1 Plasmodium inui San Antonio 1
GTGACTCCCCATTCAGACTTTTCTTTCGTATTCGAGAGGAATTCCCAAATAATAATCCTAATTCCTTTTAAAACGGTTTACTGTCGTTAGCGAATTCTCTTTCTAAATGTTTAAGCTCCTCCATTTACCAGTTTAAACTGTTATATTATAGAGAAATACATATATTATCTGATCTTATATGCCTGTAGGTAGCTTACGCGCAAAAGTCGGTAGAAAACTACAGTTACATATACATTATTCTTCTTTACTAAGAAGCATGTGAACACCAATTTAAGTGGAAGTTAATTTCTAAATGTGAAATGTCCACTATTAAACAACAGTTTCAAAAAAAGGAACTAAAAAAATTGAGTTAACTCAGCAGAGAAGCCACATATATAGAAAACATTGTCAGTCTTTAGAAAGAGAAATTCAAAATAATGTACCTCATTTATAGATAAACTACCAATCTAAGTAGCTTCCATATTTCGCATAGAGATTATTCCCTTTTGCCCGCATATCTATGGAGGGGATACGGACGTCACAGAGGTTATATCACAGAAAATGTCGAAACTTTCCTTCTTCCTCTTTTGTTCTTCACTTGGAGTTCCAGGGCAGTAAGATAACGAGATTTCGGTTTGTCCAAGCCACGTTGTTCGATTATGGCATCAAAGCAAAGAATACGCTGTATTTCACTTTTCTCTTATATTATCAATCTGCGCCACAACTTCGGGCACTTGCATATATACGTGCACAATCATTCGCTTTACCACTGTTGTTCGTAACTTCCCTCAGCTCATAAATCCCATTCCTAGTTGCTTTCCTGTTTTGGAATCATTCCTGCATCCAACTCTCTCTTCCCCAAGGTCTGTAGAGTTTCTCTCAATTCAGCAGCCTCTTCCCTGCAACTGTTCAAGAAATTCACAAATTCCTGTTTGGTCAACCCATCCTTCATGATGAATCCACTGAAAAGTTTACGGTAGTGCTCCTCCTTCTCTG
>NW_008481895.1:0-11424 GCF_000524495.1 Plasmodium inui San Antonio 1
TTGTGAATCGTGCATACGTTTATATTATCCTTGGTATTGGGCCTGGAAGTAGTTTCTTCCTCATTTTTTCGAGTTGCACAACCGTGTATATATTACTTATGCTGAGTCATTAGACCCCTTATATGGGCCGGAAGGTTTTCCTTAGAGAGTGGTGTCCTTTTATTTGATGTTTGGGATATTCATTTTGGCATACATCTGGCTTTGGCCTGGGGCTCAGAGTTTGTTTTTTCTCCTGGGAGTGACTAGATGTTGCCTTCCTTTTTTATTTTCGTCTTGTCTCATACTTGCCCGGTTCCATCTGAGATGTTAGGAGGGTTGAGTTGTCCCTTTTGTTTTCTACGGTTTCTTTTATGTTTTTCCTGGAATTTTTTGCAGGGAGGGTGGTGGGTACCTTTTTGCTTAGTTATAGCTCTTGGGGGATATCGTACTTTTGGAGGTGTTTTTTGTGTGTTACCACGTTGCCTGGGGTGTCTGTGTCATTAGGGGTTTTCATAACTTTTGCTTTTTGTCATTTTTTTGGGATCTAGGCGTGTGTTTCTGCTGTGGGGGGATTTAGAGAAGTTAGTCGTGTTTTTTTTTAGGTCTGTTCAATCAGTGTCTCCTTTCCTTTGCCTTCATCTATTTCGTCTGTTGGAGAGCTGTTTGTGTTTATCCGTCTGGAGGGCCGAGTTAGTTCTTCTCTCATGCTTGTTCAGTATGGTTAGGTTCGGGGGGGATTATGCTCTCTATTCTTCCTGTTGTAGTAGGTGGTTGTTTGCTGGGAGTTTCTATCTATCTTTTCTGGTTGGGGGGGGTCCAAGGGTGGTTTTTTTCTCTTCCCCCTGCGGGTTTAGGTTTTGAGGCTTCGTGGATTTGTCCGCTGCCGTTTCGCTCTCTTCGTGCTTGCCGTACTGTGATTTGTGTGAGCTGGGTGTGTTCGTGTCTTGGTCATGCTTATTTATCTATCTTTTAGGTTTCGCTTATTGATTTAGATTTTTATTTCATTTTATAATTCTTCTTTCTCTGTACTTTATAGTGTCATTTTCTAAATATCTCCTCTCATAGGATTAGACCCTGCGCCTGACTCATGGGAAGTTTTAGAGTTAGTCCAGATATTCCCTACTCGTGCTGCTTAGGAAGGCTCCGGTCATATACTGGTTTTCTAGGCTGTCTATACCCGTTGGGGGGGCGGGGATGGCTTTTCTCTACTTCTCTTCTCAGATGGGTCGTGTCTTTCGTGATACTGTTTCTTCTGCTATTTACTCTGTGATATCTGGATTGTCTCCTGGCTTCCCTGTAGGTTGCCTGTTACTTTTTCCTGTCTTTTCTTTTTCTTATCTCTCCAGTTAATGAGTTTTTTAGTTGATTTTGTACCTAATCCTTTCGGAGGGAGTTCTGAGGTTTCTGAGGGGGTTTCGTTCAGTATTCGGGGGATACTTTCTTTTTGACTTGTTTGGGTTAGTAGGGCATATGGCTCGCCTGAACCTCCTTCGTACTTTTCAACACCCGTGCTGTGTCCCCTTTTCTGGACTTGGCGTGGCGTTCTGTTGTTTTAGTCCTCGGCTGCTGATTCCAGATTTTTATTCATTGGGGGGTTTTGATTCTGGGTTTGGTCATTTACTCCTTAGGGTTTTTTAGCCTGTTAATGCCTTTATTATACTTTGGGGTATAGATTGCTCTTTCTGTATATAGGGGGATTAAATTCGTCTCATCTTCTAGAGCCGTTTGCCCTGGTAGTATCTTGAAATCTGGTGGGGATTCGTCCTGTCTCGACTTCATTTTTGTTCCTTTTCTGATACTAATTTCTCCTGTCCGTGGTAGGGGAGAGACAGATTGTACCTATTAAAGCACAAAGTCTATATCTCTGATTTGGCCTTTCCATGGTGGGTGTTTTTTTCCTGTTTCTGGTCGGTTCTGCCTCTTATATACCCTAGGGGTTATCAATAAATCTTTTAACCATTATATTACTTCGGTGGGGGATTTTTGTTGTTCCTTGTCTATTTATTCCTTAGGAGATTATTATATTCCGGTTTATATCATCCCTCTTATTTTGGGTTTGAGCAAAGAAAATGTGTTCAGCCTGGAATATCCCTCATCCATTCATTTGAACAGGAATTCTCCTTCCTGGAGGATGGTATACGCGGAGTCTGATTAGGTTGAGAAATATAGTTAAGCTTCTAGGGTGGTTAATGAGGTCTACAACATTTCACGAACTTGTGTGTGATGTTCTCTTAATTAATCACATCGACTAGCACACAATACGTTTATAAAACTACTTGACTTATTATTATGGGAAGGAATTCTCCTATTATCTTTCAGAGGTCTATATAGATTTACACTTAAAAGTCAATTAAAAACCATATCACCGCCAGAATTATCATGTATTTAGTCACTTTCTTTCATTTTTCATAAGAATTTCATAAATTTATGGTGGGGGAGGACGTTTTTATAGGATAGGTGCTCATTCCAATATGGGAATATTCGCATTGTATATGCTTATACTTCCTTATGCATATAAGCGGTTATGAATACCAGTTAATATTCTACACCCTCCTGGGATTAATAAGGAGACGCTGGTTGGAGGATTTTCTATAGATTTAGATACAGATAAAGAAGAATTCAAGGTATGACTTATTATACTCCATGGTCTTGGCACAAATTCAAAATATTATCTGTTCTTATTCGTTTGGTTATATTTCAGAAAACATGAAACCGTCGATTTCATATGTCCATTCTGTAAGAGGGAAAGGGGGGCTGCAGACATTACTCCTTAGGTGTTACCCCCATTGTGTTTTTGAGTTTTAGTCTCTTGGGGTCAGTGCCTAGTCCTCATCCCCTGAGCAGTTTTGCCTTTATTTTGTCCTTCTGTCTTGTTTGGTCCGAATATAGTAATTAGTTACCTTGCTTTTTAGGCATTTCCACCTGGACCGTCATGTTTATATTTCCACTGGCACGTGGTTTATTCAGAGGGTCCTATAAAGATCTCTGTTCGTTCTTCGCATTAGATAATTTTCTCAAATATGTCAGTTGGATTGGTAGATACATTCTATTATAGTCATCCGCTCCTATAGGACCGTTTCTCCCCTCTCAGGTTAATGATTCCTTATTATTTTTTGTGTATTCCTATTCGTGTTGTTATTCTATCCTTTTGGCTGTTCCCATTTTATTATTATTCCTAACTCTTCATGAGAAATAGCTTGTTCTATATAGTACTATTCCTCTTATAATTTCCAATTTCGCCCTAGGGTATAAGAAGTTTAATCTTTCATTTTACATAATTGTTATATTTTAATGGTATGGCACCGATTTGGAGTTCCCTTAAGAGGAAAATATTACAGATTAAGGCAGGTGTGCAAATCTTCCGTAATCATTGTTTCTTAATAGTACCCGGATAATTATTGAATCTATATTACAATAATATTGAGAAGAAATAATCACAGTCCACGACGTATTACTGTATTTACAATGTTACTTGGCCTATAAAAAGTTCTTCCTATATATAAACACCCTTGGTATGTTGAAACCCTTTTTAGTGATAGTATCCCTCAGTTTCTTATACAGCATGAGTAGCCTTAGGTTTTGTATATGAGTTTTCCTGGAATGGAATTATTTTACAAGGCAGTGTATTGGTGAAATGGTATGATCTTTACAACTCCCGTCCTCCTCAAGGAATTTGACTCTCTAAACCTCTGTATTATCTTAAATAATCTTCCTCCTCACACAGCACTTTTTTACATAGAATATTACCCTTGACAGAAGCTTATCCTCTAAAGAGCTGCTGTAAGGCTAATTCTTACAGTTAATACAAATATACCGCAGGCATCTCGTATTTTCTATATATGTGTAAGGCTTATTGATTCGAACCCCTCCAAGAATACCGCTGAATCCACTCTATTATCTCTTACTAAATATCTCTTTTTAAATTATGGTGCGCCCTGCTTTAAATCTTGACGACTCCACAATAGGGAGTCTGTGAATTTTCCTACTGTTTATGCAGTGATACTCTAGAGAAAGGTTTCCTTCTCACATAATTAATAATGGCCGCGAAAAATTTACTCCTTATATATTAGTCTTCCAAGGAAGTGTATATCCTTCGACTCATTCTATTCTTCAAATAATAGCATCCGTTGGCCTAACTTTTCCATATAAACTTATTCCAGTCATAGTCATAGAACCCGCACGATTATTTTCCTGATATCATGGTTGCCCATCGAGATGTGTTATCTTCAGCCAATAATAGTCTCCAAATAGAAAAAACCGTAAAATATAAACCTGGTGCAGAATAATATTCAGGAAACATGTATACAGTACACAAGATAATACTGGAGGTTTAGACGCATGGTTCATATAATAGGGCTGTATGCTAAGCGTACATTCCACAGGCCCGTAGTCTTGGGGGGAGCGATATTTCTTAAATAATACTACACCTAAATCATTATTCTTCAATTAATCATGTTCTCCAATTAGTCGTATCTAAAACGCTATGTTATGAGGCCTTCACATAAAAGCATTCCTGCGACACTGTACATTACAAACAACCTTTCCGCTAGAATCCTTGCATTGCCCATATGCAAGTATTTCTGACTCTATTGTATTACTCCGGCAATAATACATTCGACAAAGCTATACCGCTTGCACCTGCGCGTAATTAATGGCTTGCTGTTTCCTTTAGAATCTAGTCCTTAATTCTTCACATAATACTATTTCATAGAGATCTATACTAATCAATGACTGGTGTTGTCCAAATAATAGGAACCAAAAGTTGGAACACATAGCCCGCAATTCACACACTTTTGCATTTTCGATGGGCATATTGTAGGAAAATCCTTATCTTCCAAAGGATGGTTCTTGAGAATATCTGTATCCCTCATACAATACTGTATTTTGAATATCACTGCACTGCACAGAATACCATTTCTCATTTCCCCTTCTGTCTACATATCACATGAGTGCAGGGACAATAATTTCTTTCAAATGACTGCGATACAAGCTCTGTCTTAGTTGTAAAATATTTTCCCTTCCCTACAATAACAGCATAACCGGTAAACCTATACAATAATATTCCTGATATCTCTGTGTTCTTTATTCGTATTTACATTTTAGACACATATATACAGTTCATATCATACTATGCCTTATATATTAATGGTACACTATGTATATTTCCCTACTTGATACAGGTGTTTTATTCATACAATATCATCGTAGGGATGGACGACGGATAAAGATAATGATACGGCATGCAGGTTCATACACTTTAAATCATAGTAGTCCTTGTAGAGTAGTATTCATTTTACAATGTTATGCTTAATATATTGATACTCCGCAAACATCCGCACTATTCCTATAATAGTACTCTGGGAATATCAGAACTGGGAGGCAATAAGTAATTTTTACACAATACTACTTCACAAGCCTCTGTACACTTCCTCCAAAGGTACCCTCCTAATAATAGGGGTTTACACATTATACCTCCGTTAATATAATAACACTCCAGGGAGTGGGATGGATTCCGGAATAGGGTGCTTTTCCTATAATAGAAGCCTAAACAGTAGCCCATGAAGTTCCAAGGTTTTCAATAAATCTGGTCTTTCGATATCCAAAGTCCCACCACTATTGTGCACTCCAAGACATCACACTAAGGAGATATGAGTACACTCACAAGACAGTTCTGCTGATCATCTGTAGTTCTTATAGAACTATGCTCTTAAAAGAATGATACTCTGCAGATATCAGCATAGTCCAACCCTTAATACCCACATATAAAAGTACTACGAGAATCTCCGCATTCGTCAACCTGTGAAATGGGGACACATCAATACTTCCTTGGCATATGCCTACGTGGTATATCTAGGTACTTCATAGAATATTACCCTATGAATAATGACACTCCTCGAAAATCAGTATTCTTCACGCAATAATACTGTTAACATTACAGTGGTTTTGGCATAGCTGCATTGTGTAGATAATATGATCTGAGGCTACCTTTGGGATTTGGGGAACCCCGCAATTGATATCATAGTGCCATGAAACCAACATGACGAGTCTTCAAATAATGCTATTCCAAGGACAGTTGTACTCATCAGGACAAACTATTCTGTACATAACACCACTGTTCTTCAAGTAATCGTGCAATTCACACATTCAGGTGTCCCACAGAAGTGTACCCCCCATACGGAGGTAATATGGCAACTTCCACAGGTTGCGTAACGGTGGAACCTCCTCATACTGCAGAAAGCTAAGTCATGAATTCTACACCCTTCTTTACTTTACTTAATAATACGGGATTAACTTTGCCACTCATCAAATGTCCTCGTACCAGCCATATCAGGCATCTTTAGATATGAGTACTATACATACATCCGTAGTATCCCCAGAACAGTACTCCAAGTCATGAATACTCCTTCACCGAATATCCTGTTCAAATGGAAGTATTATCCACAGAACAGTACTTTAAAGATGACGGTACTTCTTGTATTATCGTACTCTCCCAAAAAATCGTACTCCAAGGATACTCTTACTCATAAAGGAGGAACACTCCACAAATCATGCTTCTGCTAATATAATAGCACTGCAGGTGATCCAAATAGCTCGAGTACTAATACCCTCATAGAAGAGTACTATGCAGATTTCCTGACCGCGCTTCATCGAGAATTCATACACATCAGCTGTTTCGAGACAATAGTTATACTGGAATATCCATGGACTTCACAGAATAGGGCCGTCCATGTAATGAAAGCATAAACCCTAAATCCTTCACATACACTAGTACATGCACCAATATACTCGTCACATAATAGTAGTACACGTATATCCGCGCGCAACACTAGCAATGGAAATCCACACCAATATTGTACAAATAATGGTACCCCAAGTGCACTTGCTCTGTTCAAATACTAATACAAGGACGGTGTAAGTACTCTCCACATGTAAGTACTACGAACACCTCGGTATGTTCCATATAGAGTGAACCTCCAGGATATCCGTACCCCTTACACCGATGCGTTCCTCAAATAAAGGGACTCCAGGCACAAGGGTCCTTTTCAGATAACAGTTTCCCAGAACATCCCTACATTTCACATAATACTGCATTCAGAATGTTGGTGAACTCCACAGAATGGCACTCTTCATATATTCACGCTCTTCACATCAAATCTCCACTGCTATATTGCTCATTCTTAAGTAAATGTCCTCCAGGCGGCTTGCAGGGTTCAAACGATTTAGCTTTTCGTACAATACTTGTATAATCCCTCGACGCCCATATAATAATAGTGCTCATACAGACTTTTACTTCACAACCATGGACACTTAATGCATGTTCCACCATCTCATACAGTTGTGCTCTTTATATAAAACTACAGCAAGTATATCTGTCAACTTCATCTCCTGGTGTCATTCATATAATACTATTCCTGAGACACAAATACACCGTAGAAATAATGATACCCCCTGCATGTCAGTACTATTTAAATCATAGTACTCCGAGCACAGTAGTACTCATCCCCATGATGCTGTTTCTTCCATATCAATACTTTGCACACATGCGGACTATTCACATGATACTACTCTGGGAATATCAATACTTGAAGTTAAGAAGTCATTCTCACACAAGGGTAATCTAAGGATATCCCTACACTTGGTAGAGCGGGGCTCCTAAAGTCATGAATCTTCACGCAATGAACCACTCTTAAAATAATAATACTTCAGGGACTGCTACAAGTTCCACACAGTAGTTTTGTGCGTATAATAGAAGCCAAAATCCTGGGCCTTGAATTCGGCATCCTTCAGATAGTTGTGCTTCAGGGACATCCATAATCTGCACACAATTGTTGTCCGTAAATGACAGTACTACACACATATGAGTATACTCACAAAATATGGTTTCCGATTATGCATACTACCTACCGAGGTATTCTATTCAGAAAAAAATGCAGAACAGATATTACGACAGGGCAACCATTAGTACCATTATATGACGATACTACGACAACTTCTGTAATCATCATCATTGCAAATCCATACACATCTGTACTGTGCACGCGATAGTTCGGTTGCAATATTCATACACTCGACGGAATAGTGCTTTCCAAATAATGATCCTACTAGAATATGGATATTTCACACACAGAAGTAGTGTTTACATCTTAGTACTCCTGGCACCCTAGTAGTATCGAAACAATGGTCTCCCTAACATTTCTTAAAGGTTGTACAATCCTGTACTTCATATAATTGGGCGATTAAACTTAAATCTAGACCTTTCACATAATGAAACTTCAAAGACAGGCATGCTCCTCTAAGGACACCATTCCGTATATAACCGTAATACTCCTCAGATGACGGAACATTGGACGGGTGTGGTGAGGTTACACCATAGTACTCTTCATATGAAACTATTACGGGAGCGGTCCTACCCTCCATGGTGTAATAGTCTGAATAGGATAAAGCATGATGCCATATATCTTATGTGCTTCAACATAAATTACTTGACAGTACTATCGTAAGTTTCTGATGCTCCGAATAAGAATGTACCGGGGATATTAGCACTTTGCACCTATGAGTATGGCCTATATCTATGTATTCTTCACACAATAAGACTTCGAGTCATCAATACTGCTATACAACTGTGCACTTCAAATGAAGGTATTATCCAAACAACAGTATTGTTAACATAACAGTATTACTTGTACACGCTTACTCTCCAAAGAATAATATCACAGATATATAGTCGTACTAAAGAAGGCACATAGTGGCAAATAGAATGGTAGCCGTAGTACAATACCACTCCTGGAAGATCAGTAGTCAGGCCAAGAAAGTGCTCTTAACATCATCATACTCCCACAGTAGCAATCCTCTTTATGTAATAGTATTATTGATGACTTCTACAATTTGCCCAATCCTGCACCTCATGTAATGAAGTCATTACACTTACATCAAAACACTTGACATCCTCATAAATCCAACGATAAAGTTATTTCTCGTGATGCACGGTTTCCCATATAACAGTAGTTTCCTTCAACTAACCCTCCACTCGAAACATTAACACACTGGGAGGAAATGTATCCTCTACATAAGAATATTATGCCAAATTTTTCACTCTTCATACAATAGCCCTCCACACATGTTAGAAAGTTATGCCACATATATCCTATCACCCTAATACATCAATTAATACTGCTGTGTCAACTTTTCCACCATCCAGATAGCGGTGTAACGAGCCCATCTGCGATTTCCACATATCAGTACTATACATGTGTGTGTACTCTCTTCATATTGGCATTGCGAATCATGAATAATCAGTAGAGGACTCCGCCATTTAAATAGAAGTATTATCCACACAAGAATACTCTGAACGTAACCGTATTGCTCGTACACACATACTTTTCCATAACATATTACTCTGAATATAATCATATTTCTTATGCGCTAACTCAAAACACATAATGGTACACGTTAGTATGATTCCACAGGAGGTCATGCAGATAACTCATCTACATGGGCGTTCTTATAACAGTGCCATGGGAATCTCGGGATTCTGGACTATTGAGAATCCACACACCTTAGTACGGTTTAAGTAAGGATTATAGAATATTCATGCAATTCAAATAACCCTACTACAAGCTCCTCCAGGAACAGCAGCGTCGTGACAAACAAACATCCGTATCCTGCCAGGAAGGGCATCCGTGGCAGGTTGTTCCCCTGCTGTATGGAAAAGATAAGCATGTAACTACTTTGAGCATATGAGTAGTACGAACACCTCAATAAACTTCCTACAATAACACTCCAGAACATCTTTTCCCTTGACGCAACTCTGCATTTCATTTAACAATGTTATCCCGGTGACACTCCTATTCACTTAATAGTATTCCATGCACATCATGACTTTTAAGGCAATAATACACCAGGGATAAAGGTGCCCCTTCACACATCGGTATATTATTCCTGTTTGCTAATGCTACCACATCCGTATGGTTATGCTATTTATACAGCACATATGTGGCCATCCTGATCATAGCCGAAGGAAAGAAATATCTTTATAATGGCTCCACAAGAAGAAAAAAATAGGTGGATCAGAATGTTAGAAAAGGGAATATTCGAATAAAAAAAAATGACATACAATACAACCTATCAACGAGGATCCTACCAGAATGGCACCTTCATAATGATGTGAGCTCAAGAGACATCTTCACAATAATCGAGGCACAAGAACATCTTCAAAAGGACGAGACAAGAAAACATCCTGGAAATACCAGGAGAAAGAAGAATCTTGATAGAGAAAATCACCCACGAAGGGACATCTTCAGAATGAAGAAGAGAAGGTATATCATCGTAAAAAAATAACACACAAAAAAATATCTTCACGATGCCGCGAGAAAAGTAGAGAAGCGTAGGAAAAAAGGACACACAGGAAAACATCCTCACGATGTCGCGGGAGGAGGCAGCCTCCACATAGAAGAAATGACACAAAAAAATATATTCAAAATACCGCAGGGAAAAAGAATCATCAGAATGTCGCGGAAAATATGTATCCTCATAAGGGAAATGCCTCGCAGAAAAATCCCTGCACGGCTACATCCTAAATAAAGAAACCATATTTATAAATAAGTCAAGCAGAAATATATCATCGATATAACGCGGTAAGAGAAATCTTCGTTAAAGATATGCCAATCGGAGGAGAATTCTCACAATGACGTGGCACGAGAAACCTCATCGGGGCATCCAAATAGAGGGCTATCGTCAGAAAGGGAATGACGCCCAAACAAGAATATTGATAGTGACAAGGCGAGAGAGACCATCTCTATAGGAATGACGAGCAGAAGAATATATTAAAAGTACTATGGGGTAAAGTAAATCTTGGGAAAGAACATACTCCACAGGGAAGATACACTTAACCATGACCAACAGTAAAGGAACAGAACTTCATAGGAATGGAACAGGAAATATCATCCTGAGAAACAGGCTACACACAACAAAATCTTCATATTGACGCAACAAGAAGGATGCAGCTATACAAGAATGTGAAACAGAGGAGCATTATTATAATGACATGCGAGATATAAGCATCCTTAAAGGAATGCCAAACAGAGAGGAAGAATCACAGTACCGCGGTAGGACGGTACACATCACATTGTGACGTGAGCGGACAGCAGCGCAATGACCCGCCGGCAGGGCATCATAAGAATGCAGCAGAAGGAGACATCTTCATGAGAGCATTACACAAGAGAAATCGTCATAAGAATGCAGCAGATAGACGAATTTTCATAAAAATGCCAGGGGAAGTGATATCTTCATAAAGATGCTCCGAGGAATGTCATCATAAACAGACCCTTCAGGAAAATTCCGTGAAGGGGGGGTAGATAGGTGTATCCTTATGAAAAAATTAAATAATGAAATATATATAATGAAGCAAAAAGAAATAGCGCGCGTGCAGCGGATATATAATCCATG
>NW_008481895.1:11504-17449 GCF_000524495.1 Plasmodium inui San Antonio 1
GATTCCAAATAGAGAAATAAAAAAATACGTCAATCATGATATTCGGGAAGAAGAGTCCTAATAAACAACAACCACGTACAATACAACATATCAACAAGGATGTAGCCCCAAGGGCACTTTCACAAGGAGCCACCTGAAGGATCCGTTCATAATGATGCTACAGAAAGAGACATTTTCACAATAATCAAGGCAAAAGAATATCTTCAGAATACCGCAAGAAGACAACATCATAAACAATTCCGCGGAGAAGGAATATCCTCAAAAAGAAAAATGCCTCTCAGAAAAATTCCTTCGCGGTTATATGGTAAAAGGAAGAGCCATCTTTATAAAGCAACCAAGAAAAAAATATCATAAATATAGCGCGGTAAGAGAAATCTTCGTAGAAAATATGCCACACAAGGAAAAATTTTCAGAATCACGCGGCACAACAAATCTCATCACAGCACCTGAAAAGGGGAATATCGTGAGGAGAGAAATGAAACAGAAACAAGAATCCTCATAGTGACACGCCAGAAGAAACCACCTCTATAAGGATGACGAGCGAAAGAATATATTAAAAGTACAACGCGGTAAGATGAATCTTCAGGAAAAAAGGTGCCCCACAGGGGAGGATACCTCACAATGACGCAACATAAGAGAAGAGAACTTCATAAGAATGGAACAGGAAATATCATCCTGAGAAAGGGGCGACACACAGAACCATCTTCATATTGACGCGACATGAAGGATGTAGCTATGCAGGAATGTAATCCAAAGGAGCATTATAATAGAGACATACCAGATATAAGCATCCTTAAAAGAATGCAACACAGGGTAGCAGCATCAAAGTCCCGCGCCAAGACAGTACACATCAAAGTGACATGGCACGAGGACGGCGCATTGACAAGGAGGGGGAGCATCATAGGGATACAGGAAAAAAAAGAATCATCATGAAAAAAGGACACAGAAAAAATCGTGATAGAGAGGCAACAGATAAGCGCATCTTCATAAGGAAGCCAGGGGAAGTGGTATCTTCATAGGGATGGTGCAAAAGATATTATCATAAAGCAACCCTCGAGAAAAATTTCGTCAAAGGAATGCGACATAAAAGTGTATCCTCATGAGAAAATTAAATAGAGAAATATATATAATAAAGCCGAACGAAACAGCCCGCGCGCGACAGATATAACACATGATAGTACGCCCCAAAAAATTAATCAACATGGAAAGACTTTCGTAAGGTTAAGTCAACTGGAGCTGCGTCCGGGAGAAATTACGCCACATAGAAATGCGTCCGCGAAAATTACGCCACATAGAGAAACATTCACAAAATTACCCCACGTGAAAAGGCATTCGCAGAATTACCCCACGTGAAACAACGTTCGCAAGATTACCCCACGTGGAAAAACGTTCGCAAAATTACCCCACGTGAAACAACGTTCACAAAATTACCCCAGGTGAAACAACGTTCGCGAAATTACCTCACGTGAAACCACATTCGCAAAATTACGCCACACGAAAGCACGTTCAAAAGATTAGGCCACAGGGTAACGCCCATATAAGAAAGAGGCGCCATGAAAGGATACTGTCATAAAAATGCGGAAACATGAAAAGACCTAATCATGGGGCTGATACAACCCGAGGGCCCAGGCACAAGCACTATGCCGCATGGAGACTTATATGCGAACAAATTTCGATATGAATTAACACACTTATAAAAATGCAGAAACAGGAAAAAACATACACAGGGAAAATGCTACATGCGGGGGGATACTGGGGAGAATATCAAAACATCAGAGAACCAACTCACGAAGAGGATGGGGCATAAGGACGCATTCACAAAGGTAATGTAACTATAAAAGAAGCCATATAAACACAACGCCCCACCATTTCACGCTGTACACATTGGAACTGAATATCTCTATTCCATTGCACTCAGGGGAGTTTCAACAAAAAGGCATGAACTTATTTAAACGCTATAGCAGCCCTTTCAATGGTATGCAACATACAATTAAAGTCAACTATGAAATTATAACTCATATTATACCAGTTTAAATTCAACAATCCATTACTCCCCTTATATATGCATAGATAAAACCCGTCATTCGCAATCGTACAATTCTAGCAGTCACATTCATATGCCAAATAAATAATCTTATAATCTGAATCTGCATATACTTGTAACTATGTCTTCCTTCTGGATAAGAATGTGTACTCCTGCTACTATTTCGTTTCCTCCTCCTTCTGTGTTTGGGTATCTCCCAACTCTATGACGTCACATTGCCATCCTAATTCAGGAAGTTAGCACTACTTATTCCTATTACAGATGAACTAATCCCCTATATAAAAGGGAAGGGATATACATATATGTATATATATCCATGGGTATATATATGTTCCATGGTTAGGTGTAAAAAAGTCAACAGCAAATAAACTCTTATCAAGAAATGATAGCAATGTATAGAGGGATGTAAGTTATCTGTATGTTTTAGGCCAACATGGCTCTTATGCTCCTGGGAATTCATGTATCCTCATCTCCGACCCATACTGTAAATTTCCTTAACACTCCCAAATAAGCAATGCCGTATGTTCCTCTTTTAGTTTATTACAATTCATGATATGCAGAATGAAAAACTCGTTTATACTCACACATGTCAGTTATTCTGAGTTTCCATTCATGATTCAATACTGGCCTATCCTCTTCATCTTTATGATGTACTCCTTGTAATATATTATAACCACCGCTACAATTCTTACACTACTTTCCTCCTCTCTTCTGTTATATATATTTGGGGATAATCACAATCAATTGGTGTATCATTTTTCACGACATTGTCTATCGATTTCGGTTTCTTTCTGATTGAAATACACTGAGTGAGGAGTAGGCTCTGTTGCTTTAAATACAGACGTAATACTGGTATTTTTCCGTTTTCTTCCTTCTTAAATTTTGCCCATATTAGGTAATCTTCTCGACCAAATTAATGAAACGGCGTTAGCACGCTGGCAGTACTCAGAGGTTTGCGTAATGAGACAAAAAAAACGGTTAAATATACTTACTGCAATATCCTGTCCTCCCCATACTCTATTATACGGCGAAGAATGGTTAACTCTAACTATTCACCCGCGTACTTCTTCGCATTTAGTCAATCTCCTGATTCCAAATGGATTTCTTCTTTATTTAATATTAAACTGATCTAGTCACAAATTTAACAGTTCCATTAACACCATGATAAGGTGCGCAGCTGATCTTAGAACTCAATATCCAGGAGGGTATATCGTCTGAGAAAATATCAGATTCACATGAATAAGCTTCGTGTTATCAAAATAGATAACTATGTATTTCTTGAGTTAATTATTAATTGAATATTTAGCAGGAATATCTCTCATGGCTTGTGTCTAATTACAGCCAATTTTGTATCCTGAGAGGACATTGCTTGTTAGCTCCCCTTTTACTTCGCCTGTATAGTCTGACGCGCCAATCGGTATACTTCCATAAAGGACCTTTTAAGTATTGTAGGATGTATCAGAAAACAAAAAAAAAAAGAGAAAGGAACCCAAAAAATGACGCGAACAATTTTGGAATAAACTCTCTTGCAAAATTCATCATGTGTATAAAATCAGTATTATATTTTAATGTGTGGGTTATTACAATGTGCAATATCCATTTCGGTACACCGACGTGTGGTGCGTGTGTTATCATAACTGTTTAGAAGCAATATATTATCCTTATGGCATTTATCAAGTTAATATTATCACACAGACATAGATATATATGTATATATAGGTGTATATAGGTATATGTACCATTGTAAGGGTTAAGGAAAAATTAATAAAGTTTGCAGTCATATAAATATGCGGCTGCACTTTTACTAATTTTTAAGGTTCCTCATAACGGTTGCGCTACACAGGAAGGTGATGGCGAAAAAAGTAATGCTTCTCAATAAACATAAAATCTGACTTATAAAAGATTGCTCCTTTTTTGTACAATAAAACACACATGGGCGTTCCAAGCAAAAGACATTTGTAACGGACATATGCCACAGAATTCTTCCCCGAATGTGACCGACCCCACCTCACTCATCTCCTTCTATGTGCTGTTTTCTTTTCTCAATGCATAGAATGTGACAATAGATAAACGGCGACAGACAGAGACGATGTCTATTATGAATACGAAGAGGAAAGATATTTCAAATATGTAATTTTACACTAATGCTACACCTTGCATGAAATCGATGTGTTCATATTTCCCCGTACTTTCTTCCTTTTTTCGATTCTATTCTGTGTAGTCCTATTCATAATGGATTATATGAAGTGCTCATCTTCGTTGTATATTTAAATCCGTGTCAGTGTCTCCAAATTAGATACACGTATAAACAATGGACGCGATATTAGAACTCCCTTCTTTCAGATACCTATAAATAATTAAAAATCCTTTTATCCTTATAGGAAACTACAGGAGCAGTGTTTATAAGGCGGAAACCATCTATTATTAATGTGATCCCCACACAACAGGTATTATCAATACCCATTACTTATGTACAACATGAAGAAACACATGTCATATGAATGAATCCACGCATAGTTGCGATGTCTATTTTGGAAAATTTCCCCTTATTAAAATAAATAAATATGCACACTTCGGCATCGTTTTAATCTCAAAATTCATTCTGTCCATATGGGGCAACCAATCTCATGTACTCCCCCATGGGTCCCGGAGTATTGTTCGCGAAGTTTTATGTAAAGAGCATAATATTTAACGTCTATAGGGCGGATTTCTGTATCCTTTCCCAATGAAGCCATGCGATTCCTGTGGTAACGCGAATGCAATCGTATTGTCCAACCGTCTAAGACACATTCTTTTTGTTCCCCTTGCCTCATGATAGAATTATGGTATGTTGACAGGAACCTCCAGGTTTGTCAAAATGAATTTGTAATGGTTTCTTTATCCTTGTCCATTCAACTGATCAGAGCTGAGAGACCGTTATTGACAGTTGCCCTGTATGAACACATTTAGACCTGTCCCTATCTGCCCGTGCAGTTCTTTTTGCAAAGGATGTCGCAGAGTCATCTCATTGTCAAGGAGAAAGGAAAGGAGAGAAACAAAAGAAGAAAATGCTGCCTAGTATCTATACAAATCAGAGGGCATACATAAATGGCATCGCAGGGAGAAATTTTCCCCTTCTATATTGTCAGACGGAACCGTTTCCGATGATAATTTCTTCTACAGTATCCCCACCTAATTGGAACCCTTTATGCTGCTCAAAATTGTGGCGGTTATATATTTTATCTACATTCATTATGCTAAAATTGAATTCTCCGTAAATATACGTTCCTCATTATGCTATACCTTACAAGTTATACAATACCACAATTGGGGTACTAAAAACGAGGGACGATCCAACTAATAGGCTCCCGCATCAAAGGAATATAAAATGTCAACTGAGCCCCGGAATATAATATAGGCTACATAGGACTCTTTATCCCATAAACCAGATAATGTTACCGCCGCCCCTGCAGGGGGAGAATTCTATAATAGGATTCATCACTCCTCTTTTCGTCCTTCAAAGTGTCCACAAAAATAGATTCAGTTATGTAATGAAATAGTGAAAAATAATAAGAAATGACTCCTTCACAGAATGCGAAAACCATAGTCGGGGACTCTAGCATTTTACTCAGTATTCCGTAGAGACTATATTTGCATGCATTTCCGCTGTCTGATCGTTCTTCTTCGATGAACTTTAATATTAGGTGTATATATAGTAACCGCCACATATAGATTGTAGTAAACGAAATATGGCATACTGTAAAGCGTTTCTATTCTTTTCCTTTTCTGGCATGTTTCATTACGTTATTCTCTCTAAAAATCTCTAAAAAAATTGAAATGGATGAAACATTTTTTTTCCGCAACATGTGGCGCCTGTACACTTCATTGATTCTATTTCTTTGTTTACCATCCTGTTGTCATG
>NW_008481895.1:17459-19146 GCF_000524495.1 Plasmodium inui San Antonio 1
GATTGTAGTAAACGAAATATGGCATACTGTAAAGCGTTTCTATTCTTTTCCTTTTCTGGCATGTTTCATTACGTTATTCTCTCTAAAAATCTCTAAAAAAATTGAAATGGATGAAACATTTTTTTTCCGCAACATGTGGCGCCTGTACACTTCATTGATTCTATTTCTTTGTTTACCATCCTGTTGTCATGTTGTACGATATATTATAAAAATTACGCAGTCACTTTTTCTTAGCCTGAGCTCCATAAAATAATTCCCCAAAATTATATATAAAAATTAATTTATGTTACATTTTATTTCTGATTGGGGTCCTACATGTAATATCATATAAACCAGAGCGGTATATTTGGTGTTATTCACATAGTTCAGAATACGATGCAAACAGGGTACTTTTTCTTACTTCATAATATCTCAACCTTGCGTGAGATCGGTTCATAAATAACGAAGCACACATAAGCTTCCAACGAGGAGGCACTTCTCTTAACGAAATTAAATCCCATAATATACGCTTCCTATACGCTTTAATGACACGACAGGATATGTGTTATACTTAATTTGTCTCAGTTGTTTTTTTTCCTCGCACGCGCACGCCTTCTGTTGTGCATTATTAACAGGGCATAACTGCATCTGTGTTTATTGTTATAGCGCGCAAAAATAGTTTCCAGAAATGTTTGAAGCAGTTGACGGTCACCAATAAACGAAAACTAATTAATCAGAAAAAACTGAACAGCGGAAGCAGGAAAGGACGGAGAATTTATAAATATCCTCCTTTATCCGAAAAGAACATGATTACCCCAGGGCTACGAAGCCGCCTTATATGCGGTATCTATATTTCATTTTTCGATTTTGTGCAGATTAAGATTGTATGTTACACTTTTCGATAAATGCATATGTGACGTTTGAAGCCCCAGAATTCTACCAGATGTTGTATCATGACATGGCACGTACTGTATAATAATACAATGCTTTTTTCTCTTTTGCTTTTTGGCAGCTACTTCTCACTTTGAATGTACTCTTGTATAGAGAAGTAACCAATAGGCTACGCCCTATTTCATGATCAAGCGACTGACTTTAATCGGCAGGGGGACCTCCTCCGCACAATTTATCAATATAACACGGATTTATAAACAATACCTATGTTCCTAAGTTGACTGTTATCATTTTATTGAAAAAGCACGCTCTTTTCCAACCTTAAAGACGCAGCTAAATAAAGTGCGGATTTTGCTGAAATAGTATTTTTCTGGCGTAGGACATATAATATGCATAGCCACACCATTATTTGATGTACTTGTTCATGACATTTCCGCAGTGTCCGAATTCTCTTTTTCATAAGACAATATGTATTTATTACATGATCTTCCAGAATATGCCCACATCATCGCGGAACATATCAGGGATGGCAATGTGATGTAAAACAAAAAGGTCAGTATAATACACAATGTAATATAGGCAGAATTATTAGTTCAGAATATTTACCTTTAACCGATATTATGGACGTAGCATTGGACACGGGAAACTCCATGCGAGATATATAAAACTAGATTTCCTACCCACCTGAATAATAGTAAGGGAGTGTGCAACGATAATAACAAACACATCAAACGTGTTCATTCAAACTATATGCTAGGTGATTTCACACACTACTTCATAAATGTTTTATCACAACTTTCCCCCCCCAGGAAAACCC